>NC_068277.1:3624676-3924676 GCF_025860055.1 Xyrauchen texanus | reverse complement strand
TCCGGCAGGCAAGGCTGCATTGGCTGGGCCATGTAGCCTGCATGCCCAGTCATCGCATGCCTAAACAGATTGTTCGGCTGGATTGATGGGGCTAAACGGGCGCAGCACAGGCTAGAGAGGAGATGGATTGATGTGGTACAGGAGGATGTGGAGTTGATTGGACTGGTACCAATGGTGTCAAGATTGGCCTCTGTGGAGGAGGATCATGAAGGATGCTACTGGGCAGTTGGAGGCTGTCACCCTCTAACAACAATGGAGGGCGGAGGAGTGACACTCACAACAACGAGCAGAGCGCAGTAGGGGGTACAGGTGGTCCATCAGCCAGTCATCTCAGTCAGTCGACCCGTGGCACTTGGGTCTGCCCCGTAACTTCCTGCCAGTGGGCTTTCGACACTTAACTTGGCCTCAAGGTGCACATAGCTTGGCACAAGCGTTGTGGTGATGTCACCGCCACTTAGTGGTGAATGGCGGTTGTTGTTGTTTTTGTTGTATTTAAAGTGGTGTTGAAGCTCAAATGTAGTTCAGGTCAGGTCTAGTAGAAACACATTTCTTCATGAATGAAAACTTTCTGAAACCATGGTTCCCATAATCAAGGAAAACCTTTAAATATAAGGACATTTTTAAATGGTGATTTCCAGGCCTGGAAAATTGTGGAGAATCTTAAATGTAATAGACATCAAATCAAATCAAATCAAATCACTTTATTGTCACACTACCATGTACACAAGTGCAACAGTAGGTGAAATTCTTGTGTGCAGTTCCGAGCAACATAGCAGTCATGACAGTGACGAGACATATACCAATTACAGTAAACAACATACTTACACAACACAATTTACATATCAAATGTACACCTTCTTACACAACACAATAATTATATACAATGTACAGTAAACAATACACACAATATAGAATACACAATATACAGTACAATAAGTAAAGAGTATATGAAATATATATATATATATATATATATATGTGAAGTAGTATATTGAGGAGAATATGTTGACAGTCTAGTGTGAGATTATAGATTAATAAAGTGCAGTGCTAATTATTGATCCTGATAGATCAAGTGTTCAACAGTCTGACTGCTTGGGGAAAGAAGCTGTCATGTAGTCGGCTGGTGCGGGTCCTGATGCTGCGATACCGCCTGCCTGATGGTAGCAGTGAGAACAGACCATGACTCGGGTGGCTGGAGTCTCTGATGATCCTTTTTTCACACACCGCCTGGTATATGTGTCCTGGAGGGAGGGAAGCTCACCTCCGATGATGTTTCTGGCAGTTCGCACCACCCTTTGCAGGGCTTTGCAGTTGTGAGCGGTGCTATTGCCGTACCAGGCGGTGATGCAGCCAGTCAGGATGCTCTCTACAGTACTAGTGTAGAACCGTGTGAGGATGTGGTGGTTCATTTCAAACTTCCTCAGCCATCTCAGGAAGAAGAGGCGCTGGTGAGCCTTCTTCACAACGGCCTCAGTGTGGACGGACCATGTGAGTTCTTCAGTGATGTGGACACCGAGGAACTTGAAATTGCTGACTCTCTCTACTGGTGCTCCATTGATGGTGATGGGGCTGTGTTCTCCGTCTTTCTTCCTGAAGTCCACTACAAGCTCCTTGGTTTTACTGACGTTGAGGGAGAGGTTGTGCTCCTGACACTCCTCTCTGTAGGCTGTTTCATCATTGTCAGTGATCAGACCTACCACCGTTGTATCGTCAGCAAACTTATTGATGGCATTGGAGCTATGTGTTGCCACACAGTCATGTGTGTACAGTGAATACAGGAGTGGGCTGAGAACACAGCTTGGAGGGCACTATGGTGTTGAATGCTGAGCTGTAGTCTACAAACAGCATTCTCACATATGTGTTCCTTTTTTCCAGATGGGAGAGAGCAGTGTGTAGTGTAGATGCATTGGCATCATCAGTGCAGCGGTTGTTGCGGTAGGCAAACTGCAATGGGTCCAAAGAGGGGGGCAGAACAGAGCAGATGTGATCTCTGATTAACCTTTCAAACATTTGCTGATGATGGGGGTCAGAGCAACAGGACGCCAGTCATTTAAGCAAGTGATTTTGGCTTGCTTCGGTACAGGCACAATGGTTGATGTTTTGAAGCATGTGGGGACTACAGACAGGGAGAGGGACAGATTGAAAATGTCCATAAAAACACCAGCCAGTTGATTCGCACATTTTCATGTAGTTAAGTCCTATGTTTGTAGTTATATTATGCTCTAAAATATTTCATCAGTTAGATATTGCTACATGTGATTGGTTCTAGTACAACTTTGTTGTTGGCATGTTTTTAAATGATTAATTTTCAAATTCCATATGCAGTAATCACAAACGACTGGATTAGTCATGGAAATTCATTGGTAAACAGGTGTGGGGACCTGTCAAACACAATCACAGATTATAACAAGAGTTGACTGAAAGCATTTTTGACACACTTGTACTCCTTTCCTGTTTTAAATAATTTCTCAAACCTTTATGTTGACACAATTTTTAGGAAATTTGGCATTGGGAAAAAATGCAACACAGGCATCAACATGGTACACCTGGTATGCTGGACAAGCCAATGATGGTAATCTAGGTCTCTTGCAGCCGTCGACAGCGTGCTCCGCTACATATTATCATAATAACCCATGGTGGAGGGTGGATCTGCATAATGTGTACAAAGTAAACAGAGTGATCGTCACTAACAGAGCAGACTGCTGTCTAGATCAAGTAAATGGAGCTAAAATTATCATCGGAAACTCTTTGGAGAACAACGGCAACAGCAACTCCATGTAAGAATGTCTTTCAATTCTATTGGTGTCTTATCCGTAACAAAATCCTGATTACTCAAGCATTAGACCGCATACATGTAACAAAACAGTTCTCAACTGGTGGGTCAAGACTACGACCCAAAAATGGGTCGCAGGTCTGTTCTGACAGTGTCACGGACAGCAGGGAAAAAACCAACAATGCTAAGTGGAAATAATAAAAAGCAGCTACCATATAATCATACATACTTAGACTTTTCAACATTTAAAAAGGAGTAAACGCTTGTAATATGTTTCATTGTTGATGTCAAAGGCCGTGTGTCAAAACAAACAGTATTTTCGTGCAAAATCAGTGTAAATACTTGATAGAAGATAGCCAAAGTGACATTACCTCCTTCTTAAAAATCATCACCACCCAACTAATTTGCACTTAAGAAACCTGAATGGAAATGCTTGATATGCACAAAAACATGCAAACTTAGCTTAAAAGGTTATGCGCAAGTCAGAGATGGATTATCTAGAGTCAAAATGTGCTTTAAGTTGTTGGAAACAGTTCATTCAAAAAACGACAGAGGCGGGTAGTAACATGCTACATTTACTCTGTTACATTTACTTGAGTACATTTTTGGAGAAAATTTACTTTTAATAGTAGGTTTAATAATGGGTCATTTTTACTCTTACTCAATAAAATTTCTAATGATAAAATTTCAACTTTGAAAAAAATGTACTTTGCTCCTTTCGTTACATTACTGGCTTTAATTAAAAATATATTTTTGAATGGGACTTTTACAACAGTGGAACCGTACAGTTGCGCTCTGTCACTCAAGTCCACCCCTGCAGTCAGCCGGCACACCTCTTAAGGCCAGGGGAGTGAGGTTTACACATACCGCACAGCTATCACACACCAGCTGGCTCCCATAACACTTGCGTTAGTAAGATTGACCAGGGGGGATCTCAGCTCAAACCCAGTCCCGGACTCGAGCCCCACCATTGTGAAAAGCACACCAAATCCATTTACCCTAATGCATTACAGGAGTACATGAACCAGTGAACTTGTGAAGCAATTTTGGAATGTCCCAGGCTACCACTTGATGTCAAATGGTAAATCTGTGTCCTGAAGGAAAACCAGTTGAGAATCACAGTTAAGTACAGAAAATGGAAGAACACATACAGTATAAGATATTTTTTCCTGATTTCTTTTTAGATGTGCTGTGATTCCTAGTATTGTAGCCGGTGAATCTGCCATCTTTGATTGTGACTATATGGAGGGTCGGTATGTGAATCTGATCAGTCCTAGAAATTCAACGGCTCTAACTCTGTGTGAGGTGGAAGTCTACGGAATAGGTAATTCCGTGTTATGTTTGTTCTTTAAGGAATAATTCACTCAAAAACTAAAATTCTGTCATTATTTATATCACCCTAATGTCACTCCAAACCCATATGACTTTCTTTCTTCTGTGGAACCCAAACGGAGATAATAGGCAGAATGTTAGCCTCAGTCACGATTGACTTTTATTATATAGAAACAAGGTGCAATATAGGTGAATGGCGACTGAGGCTTACATTCTGTCATACATTTCTCATCTGTCTCTCCACATATTACAGGGAAAGAATCAGATGAATGGGTATTTTGGCACAGAGATAAAACAGCCCACCCAGCATGCCTCATCAAACTCTGCTGTTTTTTATGAACTCAACAACTTTATGTCCTGCCATTGTGATCACATTAAATAATTGTATAAAGGGATAGTTCAACCCAAAATTAAAGTTTGTTTATACTCACCCATATGCCATCCCACATGTGTATAACATTCTTTCTTCTACGGAACGCAAACAAAGATTTCTAGAAGAATATCTCAGCTTTGAAGGTCCATACAATGCAAGTCAGTGGGGTCCAAATCTTTGAAGCTAACAAAGGCAACATAAACGTAATCCGTGTTATGCAGTGTTGGGCAAACTACTCAAAAAATGAAACAGTACAATGAGTTAAGCTAAGATGAAAGAGAAAGTAGCAAGTTACACTACAAGCTATATGCCAAAGTTGGCATTGAGAAACACAGTATAGTATAGTGCAATACAGTATGCATGTATACAGTATGGTGCAATATGAAATGTCTGTACATGTAAAAAAACAACAACATGTATATTCATATTTATACATATTTATACATCCCACATATACAAAACCATGTTAAAATTTGCTAAATCACTATTTTTTTTTATACCACTATCTGTAAAAACGTATCGGTTACCTAACGTAACCTCGGTTCTCTCTAGATGAGGGAACGAGTATTGTGTAAGCTAGCTTACACTACGTGAAAGATTCATCTTTTCTGAGATATTGAAGCCAAAAAATTATCCTTAATTTTTGTATCCATTGTCAACGCAGTGCGGCAGCTGCAGACCTTGAGCGGGCTGGCTAGCGAGCTCATAGGTTGCTCTGTGGCAACTGCTGCAGCCTATAGACGAGCTTGGGCAAACTCGCATCCAATGAGAGGCGTCCGCGCGCTCACTGCATCAAAGCCCGCCAAAATGGGCGTGACTAGAGTGCATATAAGCGTAGTTCGTAGGCTGGAACCCTGGTTTTCATTGACTGAAGCGAAAAGTCGCTCGTGGCGTGAGCACGGCCGGCTACGCAATACTCGTTCCCTCATCTAGAGAGAACCGAGGTTACGTTAGGTAACCGATACGTTCTCTTAAGAGAGGTTCTCTCGTATTGCGTAAGCTAGCTTACGCTACGGGAATCCATTGTCAACGCCGTGCGCGCCAAGCATCCACTGTATGGGCCCCAGGGAATTAAGGGGGGACCCGGGAGCCCTTATGAGTGGGGAAATAATATTTGGCCGGCAAGAATGCGGGTCATTGATTGTGTAATACATAAGCACATAGTGGGAAGGGAACGACAGAGCGGCGGTGCCGGTCTGTGTGGAATGTGTCCCATCAGTGCAGCTCACCAGGGGAGCTGTAGCGTATTAAACCGCTAGTAGTTTTGCCTGCAGAGCGGGCACTTCCATATTGTAAAATCTGACAAAGGTGGAGGGGAAGTCCATCCCGCTGCCACACATATGTCGTGAATGGAAATCCCGCTGGACCATGCCCACGAGGATGCCATGCCTCTAGTGGAGTGAGCCCTAATGCCCAACGGGCATGGCAGGTCTTTTGACGCGTATGCAGCAGCAATAGCGTCCACTATCCATCTAGATAGTGTCTGTTTCGAGGCGGCGAGACCTTTGGTGCGCCCTCCAAACGAAACGAAAAGCTGCTCAGAGCGTCTGAAAGCAGCGGAGCGCGCAGTATACAATCTCAGTGCTCTGACCGGGCAAAGGAGATTGGCGTCGCGTTCAGCTATCGGGTGCTGGCAGCGCCGATAGGGAAATGACCTGTGCTCTGAAAGGAGTACCGATCACCTTGGAAACATAGCCGTGTCTAGGCTTTAAAATGACCTTGGAGTCACTTGGTCCAAACTCAAGACACGCAGCGCTGACAGACAGCGCGTGAAGGTCTCCCACACGTTTGACTGATGACAGGGCAGTCAGAAAAACGGTTTTGAGTGAAAGGTATTTCAAATCCACGGATTGAAGAGGTTCGAAAGGGGGGGCTTTCATAGTTTCGAGAACTATAGAAAGATCCCAGATAGGAACCGATGGGGGCGCGGGGGTTCATCCTTCTAGCTCCCCTGAGGAAGCGGATGACCAGCTCGTTTTTACCCCATGACTGGCCATGCAGGGGTTCAGCGAACGCCGCAACGGCCGCCACATACACTTTGAGCGTGGATGGGGATCTGCCCTTATCCAGCAGCTCTTGTAGAAATACGAGCAGCGACGACACCCCACATGTCCGCGGGTCCAGGTCTCTGTCGGTGCACCATTTTGAGAACACAGACCATTTTGACGCATAGAGTCTTCTCGTGGAAGGGGCTCTAGCGTGTATGATGTGTTTATTACTCCTTCTGGCAGAGCGACGGGTAGTCGTTGATCACCCACGCATGCAGCGCCCAGCGCTCTGGGTGGGTATGCCAGATTGTGCCGCGAGCTTGAGAGAGGAGATCTGCTCTCACTGGGATGGGCCACGGCACTGTCAGTGACAGCTGCGTAAGCTCCGGGAACCATGTCTGATTCTCCCAACGCGGGGCTATGAGGAGCAGCGAGTGACGCGTTTCCCTGATCCTCTGCATTACCTGTGGCAATAGCGAGACGGGAGGGAAGGCGTAAAGCGGGCGTCTGGGCCAGTCCTGGGCCAGCGCGTCCTCGCTTTCGAGAAAAATATTGGGCAGTGAGAGTTCTCTTTGGACGCAAAGAGGTCTATCTCTGCTCTGCCGAATAGGTGCCATAACGTCTGGACTGTTTGAGCGTGCAGGGACCATTCCCCTGGGGGAATATTGTCTCTGGACAGTCTGTCCGGGCCGTCGTTCAGGTGGCCTGGCACGTGTGTCGCCCTCAGCGAGCGCAGGTGGCACTGGGACCAACTCAGTATGCGTTTCGTCAGATGGAAGAGGTTCCTGGATCTGACACCGCCCTGACGGTTTAGGTAGGATACCACAGATCTGTTGTCCGAACGGACCAGGACGTGGTGACCCTGAATGACCGGGAGAAAGCGCACGAGCGCGTACTCGACCGCTATCATTTCCAGACAATTTATGTGAAGGAGCTTTTCCTGAACTGACCATAGGCCGAAAACCGGAGAGCCCTCGCAGACCGCGCCCCAACCCATGTTGGACGCGTCTGTCGAGATGACTTTTCGGCGAGATACAGCTCCCATTGTCACTCCCTGCTGATACCATTCGGCCACTGTCCAGGGCTGCAGAGCTGATATACAGGTCTGAGTCACCTTGATGGGCTGGCGGCCTGTGGCCCAAGCCCGGCGAGACGCGCGGGTGTTTAGCCAATGCTGAAGCGGGCGCATGTGCAGTAAACCCAGCTGAAGTACTGCTGCGGCTGAGGCCATGTAACCTAGCACTCTCTGGAATTTCTTCAGAGGCGTGAGGCTGTTCATCTGAAAAGATGCGGCTAGTCGCTGAACACGGCGTGCGCGCTGTGTAGATAAGCGTGCCGTCATTGCCACGGAGTCTAGTTCTATTCCCAGGAAGGAAATGGTCTGACTGGGCTGTAGTGAGCTCTTGGTCCAATTGACTGCAAGACCCAAACTGTTCAGATGGCTGAGGAGAACTGCTCTGTGAGACAGAAGCTCCATATGTGACTGAGCTATAATCAGCCAGTCGTCCAAATAGTTCAGAATTCACAAACCCTGACTCCGCAGGGGTGCGAGCGCCGCATCCATGCACTTCGTGAAAGTACGGGGTGCTAAGGACAGGCCGAACGGAAGGACGGTGTATTGATAAACCTGGCCGTCGAAGGCGAATCTCAAGAATGGCCTGTGACGGGATTTATCTGAATCTGAAAGTATGCATCTTTCAGATCGAGAGAAATAAACCAGTCCCCTGGCGCACATGCGCGAGGAGTTTCCTGATTGTAAGCATTTTGAACGGTCTTTTTGCAAGCACCTTGTTCAAAACCCTGAGATCTAATATGGGTCTGAGGCCGCCGTCTTTCTTGGGAACAAGAAAATAACGGCTGTAAAGCCCCGACTCGCTCAGAGAGGGTGGCACTTTTTCTATGGCCCTTTTGCACAGAAGGCTTGCTATTTCTGAACGAAGCACGCACGCTGCTTCCGTGTTCACAGTGGTTTCGAGCCGCGCTCTGAAGCGAGGAGGGCGGCGATCGAACTGTAGCAAATAGCCCTGTTGTATTGTGCTTAACACCCACTTGGATATCCCTGGAATAGCTTCCCACGCTTTAAAGCGTAACGCTAGAGGGTGAATGGCCAATTCGCTCTGACACAGAGCACTGAACAAAATGTGTGAGCGCGTTTAGTGTGTTCATGCATGATTGCTCGCAGACAGCATGAACAGGCTGTTTTGTGAGTGACTTCCCGATTGGAATGAATGGGGAAAGAGTCACATCTGTTACGTGATGCACAAGCATAGTCATGGGCACGGGACTTACACACAGAGGAATGGTTGCTGGCCGTGTAACAGAGCGGGCAGAGAATGGGCGCGCGCACGCATTTGTGGGCGCCTTCATTGACTCTGACGCTCGAGCGGTTCGTAACCGCTTTATGTGAGCGTGCTCTGGTGGGGACACGAGACATGCAGTGCTTGTGTGCAGAAGTGAACACTGGATTGTGGGCACATTTTCTACACATAGGGCTGGTCGTGTGACAGAGCGGGCAGAGAATGGGCGCGTGCACGCATTTGTGGGCGCCTTCATTGACTCTGATGCTCGAGCGGTTCGTAACCGCTTTATGAGAGCGTGCTCTGATAGGGGCACGGGATGTGTTATGCTTGTGTGTAGGGGCGAACACTGGGTTGTGGGCACTTTTTCTACACATAAGACATGTTTGCTCTTTACAAGATTTATTTGGGTCGCCGTGAAAACGGCGTTTGAGTGCAGGCAAGCGGGCAGTGTCACCGGCTTGTTGGCTGCTAAATTCACCACTGTAGTAGCCTGAGAGAAGGGGACTGACAGGGGGCAAAGCTTTGACGGTGGTCCGGCCGCGGCGGGACTGAGCCGTCGTTTGTTCAACAAAGTTAGGAAGACTTCGGTTGCTCTGGTTTCAGCGTTACCTTAAATCGAGGCCCGCGGGGGGGCGGAGGTCTGCGGCGGCTGTCTGAGCGCGATCGAGGGCGGCCGCCCTGTCGACGCTGAGAAGTCTGAGTTTGTTGAACTGGGCGCTGTGAAGAGGCTCGTGCAGGAGGCTGATCACGTGAGCGGCCTGCAGAGGAGCTAGCGCGACGTGGCAGGAAGTGGTTCACGGCTTGGGTGGCTTTCTAGACTTCTGAGAAGCGGTCAACAATGCCACTCACCGCGGAGCCAAAGAGACCGGTCGGAGAGAGCGGTGCATTGAGGAACGTGGAGCGCTCTGCTTCTCCCATGTCGGCTAGTGTTAGCCATAAGTGTCTCTCGGTCACAGTCAGCGAAGCCATGCACTTCCCTAGAGCTTGGGCTGCAGCTTTGGTAGCGCGAAGGGCGAGGTCTGTCGCGCTTCGTAGATCAGTAACAGCCTCTGGGTGCCTGCCTTTCTCATCCCACTCCCGAAGAAGGTCTGCTTGTAGGATCTGTAAAATGGCCATTGAGTGCAGAGCAGATGCGGCTTGGCCGGCGGCGGAATAGGCGCGGCCAACATAGGCGGAAGTCGCTCTGCAGGCCTTAGACGGGAGCACAGGCTTGGAATGCCATCTCGCGGAGGGCGGATAAAGGTGTGCTGCTACCGAGTCCTCGACCGGGGGGATGGAGGAGTAGCCTCTCTCAGTGGCGCCGTGCACCGACGCAAGAGAGGTGGAGACGTGGGAACGGTCCTGGCTGAAAAAGGAGCGTTCCACGACTTTGCAAGCTCCGTATGTAATTCCGGCAGGAAGGGAGCGGCCCGGGCCGCGGGTGTAGAGCGGCGATGGCTTTGAAGAAAGCAGCCGTCGAGTCTGTTGGGTGCCTGCTCAGGGGGCGGTGACCACTCGAGCCCGAGGCGGTCGACGGCCTGTGTGAGGAGGCGTGTTAACTCCCCTTCGACTCCGGCGCGGGTCCTGCTGGATTCCTGGGCCGAGGAGGAGGCTTGGGAGCCTGACCACTCCTCGCTGTCCGACGCCATGATGGAACAGCGGCCCTTATCCTCCGCCTCGTCATCCGAGATGGCAGCAGTGCGGCTGCTCGCCGGCAACTGCGCGTCCCGGGGGGGCGGGGAGGGTGAAAGCGATGCTCGAGGGAGAGGCTCCGGCGAGGCAGTCGCTTCAACCACAGTTTCCGGCAGCCTTTGTGAGCGGCGCTTCTTCCTGCGCGGCTGAAGGTAAGGCGGCGCGGCGGTTTCTGCTTTGAGCGCTTCGAGTCGAGCCCGCAGGGTCGACATCGGTAGCTCCTCGCAGAAATCGCATCCGCCCTCAGTGAGGGCGAGCTCTGCGTGCCCCAGTCCCAGGCAGAGAGCGCAGATGATGTGGCGGTCTCCTGTGCTGAGAAGGGCGCGACATGAGGCGCAAGTGGAGCGAGGCATCTTGAAAAAGACGCTCGTACTCTTTTGTGAATAGTCCGTGAGAACTAGCTTGCTGAATAAAAGGATACGTCGTCGGATGGCGTAGCTCGCAGGATGGCTGAAGGTGGCTGAGACGGCCGGCTTCTTCTAGCGCTGTCCACGCTTGCTTGATGCCCCTCGAACGGCGACGCGCCTTCCAGGTCAGCGATGCGAAGAGCTTCGCTGAAGAGATGAAAATCAGGGTTCCAGCCTACGAACTACGCTTATAAGCACTCTAGTCACGCCCATTTTGGCGGGCTTTGATGCAGTGAGTGCGCGGACGCCTCTCATTGGATGCGAGTTCGCCCAAGCTCGTCTATAGGCTGCAGCAGTTGCCACAGAGCAACCTATGAGCTCGCTAGCTAGCCCGCTCAAGGTCTGCAGCTGCCGCACTGCGTTGACAATGGATACAAAAATTAAGGATAATTTTTTGGCCTCAATATCTCAGAAAAGATGAATCTTTCCCGTAGCGTAAGCTAGCTTACGCAATACGAGAGAACCTCTCATAAGAGAACCCATTCCTGAACAACAAAGCTAGTTTCATTATACTATTCATCATGTCCTGTAATTCTGTATCTAGCGGTTGTATTTCTGTATGTACTGAAAGCTTCTGTTCAGAGGCCAAATTCCTTGTCCGTGTGTGTGTGTGTGTGTGTGTGTGTGAGAGAGCACATCTGGTCAAGAACACTCCAAAATCTGATGGTATAAGATGGTAATACCATGGTACTTTGATAATCAATATAACTACCATATTTATGTTCCCTTCTGTATTTACATGGTGCTTCAAAGAACAGCATGGTACGGCATGGTAGGGTGGCTGTGGCTCAGGTGGCGGATCGTCCACCAATCGCAGGGTTCTTTGTTTGATTTCCGGCCCACATGACTCCACATGCCGAAGTGTCCTTGGGCAAGACACTGAACCCCAAGTTGCTCCAAATGGCAGACTAGCACCTTGCATAGCAGCTCTGCTGCCATTGGTGTATGAATGTGTGTGTGAATGGGTGAATGAGTCACAGTGTAAAGGGCTTTGAATACCGTTAAGGCTTAAAAAGGTGCTATATAAGTGCAGACAATTTACTCCACATGCTGAAATGTCCTTGGACCGTCATTGGCTTTGAATACCATTAAGGTTAAAAAGGTGCTATGTAAGTGCAGACCATTTACCATTTACTACCATTGTAATTTGATATATAGTTACCATATTTCTACACCATTTTATTTACGTAGGCTACTAAGCATTTTGATACTTTTTAGATGGAAATTGTCTTTACCTACAGTCAGTTACAAGCTGCAAACATGTTGAACTTATTAAAAACATGATAGGACACATTTGCACGTTGTTTGGTTTGCACTGATTCTAGATAAATATCGCTGTTGTACGTTGTAACGTGATCAATGGAAAGGAGGAGGCGAGAACCGGCTTGACGATATAAATAATAGTTTTAATGATAAACTTAAAAGACACCAAACAATCACACACACACACACACACACACACACACACACACACACACACACACACACACACACACACACACACACACACACGACGGACATGTCCGTTAACAATCTCTCTCTCCAGCACGATCCTCTGCAGTCAGTCTTTATCCCTCACGGAGGCATAATTAGCCTAATACGGGACCGGGTGTGTAGGATCACAATCCGGCCCCGCCCTCCGCCCTGCCACATACGTATTATATTGTGTTAGTGTGTTTTTGAGTGAATAATTGATTCAGCAGCATGAGTGAACTTTCTGAGTCATTAACAATGAATGGCAAACCAATTCAGACTGCTTTGCTATCACTTAATGTAAAGAACTGACTCAAATGAGTGCTTTTGTTCTGATTCAAAACTGGCCACAGTAAATACGGGTACATGACATGATGCAGCGGTGTAGCTTTTGTCAATGCTACGCAACTACCTAATCAAAAATATGGCTATGCTACTGAAAAGCTACTTGACTTGCCATTAAGCTAATAGCTTATGCTACTGTCCATCACTGGCGATATGAAAAGTGGTGGGTGAGAAACACCAGTTTTGACTAAAACTTAAATATTGATCTGTCCACCATTCACTTGCATTGTATTGATCTACAGAGCTGAAATATTCTTCTAAAAATCTTTGTGTTCTGCAGAAGAAAGAAGATCATACTCTGGGATGGCATGAGAGTAAGTAAATGATGAGAGAATTGCATTTTTGGTTGAATTAGTGCATTTCTTTAATAGAATATTGCGTTACAATATTACATATATTATATTATTGCAATTCTAATGTACTGTATTACAACTTATCTGGCATGTATGGTGTAAAATGTCTTTATTATCAATAAGACGGCATACATTTTTAATTAACAAACATTGACAGACTTTCCCCAATAAGCCAAGAAGGTATAGCTGCAGGCTCCAAAAGGGGGGCGTGGTTACTCATAAAGGGGGTTGCGCCAACTACAAATGGGGGCGTCACTTCTACAGACGGATAAGGTTAGGGAAAGGGTTCGGTAAGGGGCTCGCTACATCTTTGCTGTCAGTTTGGAGCTCCTCCTATTTGGAGCTCTGCAGCTAGATGACTATATATTGCCATTTCGTGATGCGATTGATACTAGCTTCTCTTTATATAGCTATTATAACATGAACAGTGGTTCACAATTAAGAATAATAATAAAAAACACTTTTAAAGTGATACAATCCCACACAAAACAGTGCAAGGACATCACAAAAGAATAAAACTCATACACTTATATCATTTGAAATCATTTGTTACATTGAACACTGCCTCATTTTCATGCACTTAAGAATTAAATAGGGAGTCTACCCTGACTAATACCAGCAGGTAGATGGTGATGTCCCCATTTATGTAGTAATTGAACAAATTCAAATAATTACACTGTTACACAAACATTATATCTTTTGTGCCTTTGCATGAGTGTTTGTCAGGCCCCTGGTTAAAGCGTTCATTTGTGAGGATAGAATTTAAATCCAGCGCAAGTCTGACTGACTCTGCATTGAGAGTCGACCTCCTTACACAGGTGAGAGATAACAGCAATCTGAATGCACAATTATTCTATCAGTTGTATTCGCAGTCTTAAGAGATATGCTCATTTCAGCTGCAGTCTGCTCTGGCCACAAGGGGCATATCGGATGTGATGTTGCGTTGGTCTCAGATGCCCAAACAGGACAAGAGACAGAAACAAGATGTCAAACGTGAGTCTATTCATACAAGCAGGACCAAACATTTTAAATAACATCAATTTAACATATAAAACATAATTTTACATAATTTAAATGCTTGTAAATTAAATTGAAAGTGATTTATTTTTGATGTAACAGTCTATGTTTTATTTGCAGGTAAATGTCCTTAAAGAAACTGACCGTAAAACCAAAAACACTTTTTGGGACAGCTTCAATGTGGTCTTTTATTTACATTGCTTGAACATTCTCCATTCCTAAGTTTTGATTAGAATGCAAGACTCTTTACAGCAATCCATTATTTCATTTAGCTCTGTTTCGTTCATTAGGATCTCCTTTTTCAGCCGTTTGCTTCTGTGAAAGTGACAGGGTGACATTGTTAATCATTGTTAAAAACATTTAAATGTTATTTTAGCATTACTTGTCACAAAGCTTAATTCATTACTTTTTTACATCTTACAAAATGCAATAAATGCATTTTTTTTTTGGTTTATGTAATATCACATGGCCATTGAGAATCATGCCTCTACATGGCTTGTGAGATGATTAGAGGAAAATATTAAAAGATTAAAAATGAAAAGAAAAATGCTACAAAACATTTGAAACAGTATATTGTGTTAGTATGATATACCAGCGTTCCCGCGGGTCCTTAAAATGTTCTTAAATTCAGTTTTCTAAAATGTAAATTCATAAATATCTTTAATGGTATAACAAAAGTTTTATTTATCATTTAAAGAGGTCTTAAATTTGTGAATAGAGAGACAGGAATCGTGATCTGGCATAATGCGATTATTATTAAACTTCAAAACTCTTTGAAAAAAAAATGGCATTAAATAAATGTGTGCACTGCTTGCTTCAAATTGTAGACACTATTGCACATTCTTCAAGCACAAGGAGAGCTCATGATTCTGTGGCCCTGTCCCAATACCCCCACTTGCGGTTTTGGACTTGCCTACTTACCGACTTGTCTTACCTATTTCCGGTGTTTGGCCACAGTGTGCAAATAGACGTGAAAACCGCGAGTGTGTGTATGAGTTTTGATTGCACATTGGGGCACTCTTAGACTTAAGACTTTTTTTTTTTCATTCAATATAGGCTATGAGTTTTAAAAACTATCGGCAGATAAAAATGGCATCGCCTTTCTTTCAAAACATTATAATTGTATCCGCACAATCCAATATTGATGGACCACTAGTAACCTGTAATTCCTGTTATGCTCATAAACTGTGTTAAGGCTGATTTGAATGTATGTCACAGCCTGATTAAGTAAAATAATCTGTGATACATTATTTATTTTGAGTTTGTGTGGGTTTGTTGTGGTATGGACATGCAATTTTAATGTATTTGTTCAGGTCTGAAAAACAGGTCTTAAAATGTCTTAAATTTGAATATAAAAACTCTGTATACAGTATTCAAAAGGCTACTGTTATTTGATTAATATTTCCAAATTACCCATTTTTAAGGTATAGGCAAAGGCCTCTGGTCTGTTGAATAATAAGGATATAGTTCTATGTGAATAGTGTGACTGTGCAACACTTGTTGGAAAGTCCTTTTCTTTAAATCCTTTTGTACTTTTTCCACTTGTAATGCTTGTGGAGATGAGATGTGAGAGACAATGGATATAATTGCAGCTCTTTTATTAAAACACATATAAACCATGAGAAACACTGGAACCGTTAGAAACAAACCATTAAATTCATAAATGAATAATAACTAACAAAGACAGAGATATGTGATTTTGGGAATGGGTTAACAAGACACAGCTGGAAACAATCAGGAAGGGATGATGAACTAAGTCACAGTAAGGACAGATTCAAAACATATTCAAATTAAAAGTACATTTAAAATACTACCAATAATACTGTCAAAATAAAAGTAAATACATAGCACCTAATTTAAAGAGCGGCTCCTGAAGCCCAAAAGCAACAACAAAAATGAGCAAGCAAGGGTAGGGCAAAACTGGCAGATGATGAAAGGTGCACCAACGGGTGAGATGAAGAACAGAGGGAACTAGAGAGGCTGCTGCAGACCACCGTGGATCCCGTTTGACAACCAGGATACCAGGGCAGACCAGGTGAGGCAGCAGGAGACCACCGTGAATCTGACGGACAGCCAGGGGACCAGTCAAGGCAGCAAGAGGCCACTGTGTATCCGACAGATGAACAGTAGAGGTAGCAGAAGACCAGAGCGGACCAGGTAAAGCAAAAGAAGACAATCAGGGACATAGCGGATGGCCGGGAGATGCTGGCAGGTTCCAGGCAACAAGGTATCCAGAGGTCAGGGCAGCCAGGGACCCAGAGGTCAAGGCAGCCAGGGACTTAGAAAGCAAGGCACAGTGGAACTCAGAGAAAAAGGTACTTGGGTACTCATAAGGCAAAGCACTAGAGAGCCAGGTACTAGTGACTCAGAGGTCTCAGTGGTCAAGACAGCCAGTGACTCAGAGGGCTCAGTGGTCAAGACATCCAGTGACTCAGAGGTCTCAGTGGTAAAGACAGCCAGTGACTCAGAGGGCTCAGTGGTCAAGACAGCCAGTGACTCAGAGGTCTCAGTGGTCAAGACAGCCAGTGACTCATAGGCCTCAGTGGTCAAGACAGCCAGTGACTCAGAGGTCTCAGTGGTCAAGACAGCTAGTGACTCAGAGGTCTCAGTGGTCAAGACAGCCAGTGACTCAGAGGTCTCAGTGGTCAAGACAGCCAGTGACTCATAGGCCTCAGTGGTCAAGACAGCCAGTGACTCAGAGGTCTCAGTGGTCAAGACAGCTAGTGACTCAGAGGTCTCAGTGGTCAAGACAGCCAGTGACTCAGAGGTCTCAGTGGTCAAGACAGCCAGTGACTCAGAGGGCTCAGTGGTCAAGACAGCCAGTGACTCAGAGGGCTCAGTGGTCAAGACATCCAATGACTTAGAGGTCTCAGTGGTCAAGACAGCCAGTGACTCAGAGGGCTCAGTGGTCAAGACAGTCAGTGACTCAGAGGGCTCAGTTGTCAAGGCAAAATATTGATTGAAAAAAGTAGGCTGTCTTAGCTGGAATGGATTTGTTTGTTCACACCCAATAACAATATTATCAATGTAAGCAAACAAAATGTGAACATTTGAGGTGATAGTAATAGTGAGATCAGACAGAGACGTTGGGGGATGGGGCCTGGCTTACTGTGGTGTTCAAATTCATCCTAAAGGTCTATTAAGGTTTTATATAGAGAGAGTATATCTGTCCACTAATTCCCTTAAAAGCAATCAACACAATTATATAAAAGTGTCCTATTTCTCACTGTTTCACTGCCTGATACACATACAGGCTTTAGTGAGTAAACATCCATAGAACTTGATAACACTCTCTCCGTTTACTTCATTTTATGAAAAAAAAGATGCATTAAAAGTTAATGGTGACTGAGGATGTAAGTATCTCCTTTTGTGTTCCGTGGCAAAAAATACAGTTGTACAGATTTCTATTTTTGGGAAAACTCTTCCTTAAAAACAGTTTTGAAAATTGTTTAACAAAGTTTCAAAAAAGGCTCTCTCAACCAACCAAAAGCTCTTTGCTGAGCTTTGTTAAAATGAGGTGCACCAAACACTTCTTCAAATGGAGGTCCATCTCATGGCCAAGTGCTGTTTGCTTCATTGAACTACAAAGGATAAATAGTTATTTACGATGCTGCAATGTCTTTTGTTTCACTAGCAACATCACAACATGTCCAGTAATTTTCTTAGCTTAATTCTTGTGATCCTGCTTTACAAACAGTAGGTGAAGCCAAAATTTTTGCATAAGCAAATTCATTTTAGGAACTTGATTGCTTATTCAATGATTTGCAAAGCCAAGTAGGATAAGAACACTTTATAAACAGATGTTAATTGAAATGATAAGGAAGCAAGATTTCTGTAGCTTGAGTTTGAAAATATTTGCTTGAAACTCAGCGCATACAGTGGCCTGGTTGGCCATTTACTCAATCTCTTCATAAAATGCCAACAAGCATTGGCATTGGAGTGCCAGACACACATACACATATACAGTCCACTTACTTATACACTCCTTTTAGTGAGTATTTTTGTAATCTGACATTTACATACACATTTCCTTGTACGTTTTTGGCAGATGCTTTCTTAGAACATTACTTCAGGAAGCTACTGTTTGACCAAACTTGTTCAAACACATAAAGAGACCATCTGAAGGCCCTGCATTTAAGTAATCATGTCCTCATGCATTCAAGACAAGACAAATCAACTGATTTGAGTGTATTATTAAAATCAGTAGAATATGTAATTTTCCAATAGGAATGTCTGAATCACAAATTTTAATGGATCTAGAGCGAGCTAGAAAATATCCTTATTCACACAAATATCTTTGTAAAATACCTGAGGGTACAAATCTGAAATATCTCCCTAAAATATCTCCTTAATTTATTCACAAGTAAATTAATTCAAACATTTCTAGTTAGACAAGCTGATTTTTTGTGTCATTGTGTACTTCATAATGCAACACAATTATGCATTGGATTGTTAGTGTGTTGCTGCAATGGGCGTTATTGCAAACCTTGGAAATCTTGGAGTTTTCTTTTTAGTCAAGTACTGTCATGGCGGAGCAGCCCCAGATAGCATACAGACATCTGAGATATCTTTTTTAGAGTGTTTCATCTGAAAAGCATCACAATCTCATTAACATCTGCTTAACATCTTAAAAAGATCAGATTTACAAACATTCTAAATCATAAACATCTCAAAGACATCTACTGAATGTCATATTGACACCCGAGACATATATACATCTTCTAGACTTATTGCAGATGAGCAAACAACATAAAACCAATGTCTTCCAGATGTAAACACACACATAAAATAGACATCTGGGTGATGTTTGTAAATATCAAGTCAATTTGATTAGTAAAGCACTTTTCACAACACATCATTTCAAAGCAGCTTTGCAGAAAATAAAGCTTCAACAGAAAAACGTGTCGTGGTTTGAAAAAAAGAGACATGATTGTGAAATGTGCCTTAAAATAAATAAATAGAAAATAAATATTTATTTATATTTAGACCCCTAGTGAGCAAGCTTAAGGCAATTGTGGCAAGGAACAAAAAACTCCTTTGGGTGAACCAAGCTCACTGTGGGGGCCAGTTCCCCTCTGGCTAAACAACATGAATATAATGTCAATATTAGTTATTGTAAGATAACTGTAAGATAAAAGGCTAAAGTATTAGAAATTACATTCTGATGCACTGTCTATTGTTATTTAGCTGATGAAGGCTGCAAATAATTTATTATCTACGTCAAGTCAAATCATTTTAATTTTTATAGCACATTTCACAACACACATCTTTTCAAAGCAGCTTTACAGAAGATCAGGCATTAACTGAAGATAAAACTGTAATGTCTATAATGTCAATTCCATTGTAAGAGTGTAGTCCATCCTTTGACCAAGGTGATGCAGGAAGAGGTCAGTAAGGTGCTCTGCAGTTCGACTGTAAACTTGTGGCAGATTTATTTCCGGTGGAGTCCATTTTAAGTTCAAGTTTCAGGCAGTCCCTAGAGAAGTATTCCATGTCTGACTGTTGATGCTGACATCAGTTCATCCTCTGTGAAGTCCATCGTAGTAGACTGAAGTGACACCTGGCTGGCATAGGCTGCAGTTAGTCATCATCACTCATCAATACATAGTAGTGGGAGTCAGACACCAGACAGGACCGGAGTCAACCTGGAGTTAAGTGCCTTGCTCAAGGACACAATGATGGTGGCTGTGGGGCTTGAACCTACAACCTTCTACTTAACAGTTCAGTGTTTTAGCCCACTACGCCACCACCATTTCATTAATGAAATTGAGGCAGAGGAAAGTCAGGATCAATAAGACAGAGAAGATTATGAGCATGAGGCAGATGTAGAACCAGTACTTGGTGACGATCCTCTTGCAAATGTCACAAAAAAGAGTGATATTCAGGGGCATCACCACCCCTTTACCCCAGTAGAGACAACATGGGAAAGTCCTACCACTGACCCACCTGATCCAGTAGCACCATATGGCTACTTCAAGCAGTGTGTTCCCAGTCATATGTTTGAGCTGATGAGCACAATAACCAATATATATGCAGAATAAAATGGAGTCATGTTCCTATACCAATATTGGGATTTTTAGGGATACCATATATCAAGAATTTTATTTTTCAATTCCACTCCAACCTGCATGTTGTGAACAACTATGAGAGGCCTCCTAGAGACACTTATGAGTTCTTCAATGTCAGACCACTCTGTGAGTCCATAAGGAAATGCTGTCTGCAGCTACAACTGGAGGAAGATCTCTGTATTGATGAGCAGACTGTGCAATTCAGGGGAAAATGCTCTGTGCTCCAGTATGTCAAAAGGAAACCTACACCATGGGGAGTCCTTTTTTTGACAACTTCTTCACCACCTACAGTGTCCTTGAAGTTCTTGCAGAAAATAAAATCCATGCTGCTGGAACAGGAAGGGTTTCCTGCTTTGCAAAGACCCCACTACCCCAGACGGACAAGGAAATGTCAAAGAAAGGGCGGGGGAACCATGAACTTCTCAAGTTAGGAGTAGGGATGGAAAGGTTGTTCAAGTGAAGTGGATTGATAACCGCTCTGTTGTGCTGGCCTCCAACTTTGTTGGTGTTGGAGATGTAGATGAAGTTGTGAGGTGGGAGCAGAAAGAGGGGCAGTTTGTGAAGGTCAAGCATACAGAGGTTATGAAGAAATACTACAAGGCCATGGGAGGGGTGGACAAGCTTGATAAACTAACCAGCCTTTACAGGATTGATATCAGGTCCTGCAAATGGCCACTGCACAATATTACTCATGTCTTTGATGTTGCTGTAGTGAACAGCTGGCTTGCGTTTCACAGAGACAATAAAGGCAAGGGAACTCAGCCACAGATAATCATGGATCTCCTTGAATTCAAAATGAATGTGGCTGAAGCGCACATGTGTGTTGGGAAGCCACATGCTTAAAAAAATGAGGGAGGCCAAGCAGTTCTAACACAGCCAGTCCATACCAGTACAACTCCACATGATATAGGGGACAATGTTTTTAATATTTTAAAAGTTATTTTTTTTGGGTGTGGGTGGGGGCAGTCAGTTTTGGTCTCACTAAAGCGGTGCAATATCTTGCAATATTTTTTTTTACTGTAACTCAACACTGATAACTCATTAATATGCAATTAATCAAAATGCGTTTATTTTTAGACAAATGTAACTTCTCCATGACCGAGTTTGTGATTACCTCTACAATGTCTGGCCTCTCAGAATGCGTTAGTTTTCCAACCAACAGAAGCTCAAAGACATCCTGTGAACTTTTACATAAAATTATTGATAGGCCTTTTTAGTAGTTTCAGGCTCCTCTATTCATGAGGTGTGAGGGTTTGTTTGCACAAACTCACATTGATATTTGATTGTATAACTTTGCAGGTATATCTTGTCTCTGCCTGCTTCTTGCTCTCTCAATAAGTCCTGGCATTGTAGGTACATGTGGAAAGAATGCACTGATTTAATTGCCATGTATATGTTTTGAAAACATGTTGTGGCAAGCAATACTATGAAAGACCTACTATCAAAAGCAGATCAGTTTAGTTTGAGTGTTTAGTTGTCTTTAAAAGCAGGGTTAGGATGAGGGCGGGTTAGTATCTCTATCAGCAAGTACAGGAGAACTGGATAGTTCTTTTTGCTTAGTTTTGTTAAAAGGCTGAATACTAGAAGGGGTTTTGAATCAATCGCATCCAAAGTGATATCAGATCAAAATATCATAGGCCTAATACATGAAAACAAAAGACCACTCAACCAACACACTGTAAAATGTTTCACTGTTATTTGTATTTTCACATGTACTCAATTTTTGTTGATTCAGCATTTATTTTTATGTTGTGTTTTTTCTTTTCTTTTCTAGCAAACATGCAGTGGGATTCACTATAGTGAAAATGCTTCTTCGTGAGGCAGTGACAAATGTTAAACTCTTTTAATTTAATACAAATGTTTTCATTACCAATTATATTATCAGAATATCAATTTGAGTCAAATGTAGTTGTGCAGAAGGTGTTTGTTTCCCCTATTAAAAACCATGTGCATTCGACCTGGGAAAGAACTTGCCTGGATGAACCTGCAGTCTTACTGCTTCTTAAAGGTAAGTGCTACTCTGAGATCTGGCTTGTACATTAACTCGCCTCATAAACCATTGACTTTAAAGTCAGAAGACCACAGTTAAAAGAACATTTGTCATCTCAAACTGACATGTGCTATATGACAGAGTCATGCAAGTGACACGAAATTTGTGGTTACTTCAAAATGACACTGCGAGTCACAAAAAGTCACCAGTGACCAGCTCATGTCATCGTTCTCCTGGCAGACTGGAGACAATTGTAGGCAAGACAGAGGACAAGTTTCAGAGTTGTGAGGGATTTGTAACCACATGCATGGATATTAAAAAAAGATTATATGGAAAAGCGTATCAGAACCTGTCTGCATTCTGAGTAAGTTTGATTAATTAATTAATGATAGATTTATCATCTTGTTAATGATTTGTTATGATAGATAGATTGTTGTGTTAATGACTTAATGCACTGAATACTGATGCGCATTTTATAAAACACTACACAGCAAACTGCATATTTTTAGAGACAAGAGAACTGATTCCTTGTCAAACTGTAATGACATCTTAAATTTACTGGAATTAAGTCTCATCTGTGATAACATTTTCAAAAGCTATGGCCAGATGTGCTGTCGTCAGAAAACGTTACAGTGACCAACAGTAGGAACACCTACTAGCGGCACAGATCACAGAGTTTAGCGACTCCAAGCAACAAAGTCGCTGGCGGTGTGAACAAGGCTTTATCATCAGTCTGTATTCTGAATTAACACTTTTATACACCCATCTTTTAAAAAAAGCAGTGTCATCATAAAATACAATAGCAAAGTGTAATTGTCACATATAAAGTGTAAGCACATTAGCGCCATTAATGCTGAATGTAAACATGACAAATTCCACATTATCTACTGCAAAAATATTACACATTACTTTACCATTACAAGTGTTCTTTCTGAGAGAAATATCCTGTATAAAAACAAAGTGTAAATAAATCTCACATAATATTAAGCATAAACTATAAATATATTGCAATGGTGGTGATATAATAGCATCTATAGCCTCCTTTTTAATGATAAAAAAGTGACGCTGCCCACTACACTTTTTTCTCCATCAGCAGAAATTTACTGGAAAGTTTATGCATTTTTCTACAGTTCCATATAAGGACACCTTAAAACAAATATTATAAAACAGACTCATTAATACAGCAGTATCAGAAATATTCTGAGCTGGCCTGCTGCTTTTTAAATTATGGGAGGTACTTCCGGTTTAATAGCAGAAGTAGGAAATACAAGCTTTGTTTTGGTTCTGTGTTAGTCGATGTAATCCCAGAGTACAAGGCCAAATTTTATCGACACTGTTGATCATGTCTCTGATCCTCAAGAACTACTTGCGCTGTCAGTAGTCACTGCTACAATCAGGCAAAACTTCTTGAAGTCAGGAGTGATCTGACCACACACCATTAAAAAAGTCTGAATGTCCCTGTCCGCCCTGGTTTAGTTTCCATTGTTTACTCGAGGTTGAAGAGGACAGGCAAATGTAGTTGTGCAATCATAACTTTTTACACTAAAATAAACCTGCCTAAGACATGTCTCGGGTTACTTAACTGTAACCCCTGTTCCCTGATAAAAGCGGAACGAGATGCTGCGCTGATTTAGCGTTTGGGAACAACTTTAGGTGTGACCAGCTGTGAATATGTGTGCAACACGTCAATGAAATTGACCATAATTTATAGCCTCTGCTGGTGACATCATTGGATGCACCTGTAGCAGGGCTATAAATAGATGCTTCACAGGTGCATTGTCAGGTATTTTGTCTGAAGAGCAGTCCTGGGGCATCCCAGTGCGGCAATGAAGTGCAGCATCTCAATCCGCTTTTATCAGTGAACAGGGGTAACCCGAGACATTCCCTTTCAAAAAGCTACACTTTGATGCTGCGTAGTCTGCTTGGTGGTGGCCGCCCCCCTGTTGCGGCCCCCATGGCAAACGAATAGTTGCTCTGACTTACGCCACTGGCTAGTGCGGTGGACAGAAGTCTGAAGGGCATGGACTGGACAAAGTCTGTGAAGTCTTTCCTGCTCCGGCGTTGTAAACGGCAGGGAGCAGAAGGCTTCGAGAGTGACCGGATGTACAGTCGAGATAGGAACCTCAGGCAGGTAGTCAGGATGAGGGTGCAAAATTGCTTTAGCCATTCCTGGGGCAAAATCTATGCTGGCTGGCAAGACAGACGGAGCCTGTAGATCCCCAATTCTTTTTAAAAAAGTAATTGCCATAAGAAAATCCATCTTGAGAGTCAGAAGTTTATCAGACGCTGACTCTAGAGGTTCAAAGGGGGTCTCAACCAGACCCTCAAGGACTATTGCTAAGTCCCATGAAGGGATCCTGGTCCTAGCAGGAGGTCTCAGTCGCATGGCTCCACGAACAAAGCGAGCAAGCAGAGGATGTCTCTCCAAGGCACCCCATCAATCAAGGCATGGCAGTCCACATAAACCCTGAGAGTGGCGGGGCATGTGCCTGCTAACAATTTTTCCTGCAGAAAGTCCAGAACTGAAGCAATCTGGCAGTTAACTGGATCTGCATTATGTGCACAGCACCATCTTTCAAAGACACCCCATTTATTGGTGTAAATTCTTCTAGTAGAGGGAGCCCTAGCACTTAGAATGGTCTTGAATACATCAGGTGAAAGCCCTATGTCCCTCCATTGTTACCCTTCAGGAGCCAAACACGAAGGTTCTACAGCTCGGGCCGGGGATGAAATATTGTCCCCTGCACCTGAGACAGAAGGTCACCCATGAAAAAAGAACAAACGACTCGGACAAAAACATTCCAGAATTTGTCTTGGCTGCATTATCAATGATTATAGTCCCAATAAGGACACAAAGTTTGTGTACTTTAACAAACACTGAAAATAAATTTAGCACATGCTGTGTACAATCTATATTACAATAAATTCAACTGTTTTTGAAACAACAATTCATTGATGCACTATTGCATATTACTATAGTGATATCTAAAAATAAGGCTGGCTGACCTTAACAATGCTGCTGGATGGCTACATGACCTCTCTAACCCAGCACCTTTGTTTGAAACAAGAACCCATGGAAATAATTTCCAAGGCACTGGCTAGGCTCACATCTGCTTTTAAAAAGATGTATTGCAAGTACTGATAAGCCTCAGAGCTTTCGAGGTTATTCATAGCATACCCATTGCAGCAACAGACTAAGTCAATGAAGTCAAAGTCAATGAAGATAATAAATTCCAATCCACTTTAGCTGCTTTTGACATGAGTCTTCCTATCATATTTACACGCCTGTGCAGCAGATGTCCTCAGTGTGCAGTGTTTCCAACGCATTCAAACTAATTATTCAGTTTCTGAAAGTTTAAATTGTTCCAGTCACAAGCCTTTTTTTTCAATATTAATCTTTCAAACTTGTCAAACATCGGTCGGTCCACTGGAGAACTTGAAAATGGGGTTTTGCTTGCTATTAACATCTAAACCCTTTAAGTACAGGAATAAGTACAGGAATAACCAAGCGTGTATTGTGTGATTTCCAACTATAGACTTGTGATGGGCAGATTAATATTTATGAAGCAATGAGGATTTCAACATAAATGTTTTGAAAATGGGTTCATTATTATAAGCTTCAGTTAAAGGTTTAAAATACTGACATCCGCTGGTTGTAAAAATGACGTTTAATGACTGAAATTGGTTTTGAAGAGTGTATGAGTGCTATGTTTTTTTTGTGTTTTGTTCAATAAAATAGGGTCAAATTGAGTTCAAAATTGCACTGAGATTTTGCGCCTTCTGAACAAGATACTGAAGCGATCACCTGTTTTTAGCTGAAGACTTGAGGCGGATCACTTTTTATCCAGTACAAATTAAGCTACGTTTCAGTGCTTCTATGTGTTTTTTGACACAAGCTACGAACCTTTGATGTGTACCATCACATCACAACTAAATATTCAGAATCTCTTCTTAGATCACAGAAACACTCTTTAAATGAAAACATGTGTGGCTCTTAAAAGAGCCTTTGTGTTGGTTGAGAAACAGGATGTTCTTTTACTTGGAGCTGGTGTATTTGGTGACGGCCTTTGTGCCCTCAGACACGGCGTGTTTGGCCAGTTCACCAGGCAGCAGCAGACGCACGGCGGTCTGGATCTCTCTCGATGTGATGGTGGAGCGCTTGTTGTAGTGAGCGAGACGAGACGCTTCACCGCCGATGCGCTCGAAGATGTCGTTGACGAAAGAGTTCATGATTCCCATCGCCTTGGAAGAGATCCCGGTGTCAGGATGAACCTGTTTCAGGACTTTATACATGTAGATAGCGTAACTCTCCTTCCTGGACTTTCTGCGCTTCTTTCCTCCCTTACCGGCGGTCTTTGTGACGGCATTCTTCGATCCCTTCTTCGGGGCAGATTTGGCTGGTTCAGGCATGATGATCTGAAAAACAAACTCAGAATAATGATTCTTATTCAGCTCACAGAAGTATTTATTCCCTCCTCTATGCTAATTCTGTGAGGAGATGACGCGCGCCTCTGGTGGCGTATTTTCTTTGGTCAAACACATTCAATGATTTCATTGGACAGTTGTAAGTTTGACGGACCGGAAAGAGCCAATCAAAGACTTCCAAATGAAAGTCCCTCCTCTCGCCTCATGTTTGAAAGTTTCCACCCCCCACACGATTACGTTTCCTTTGTTTAGTTCTCCCGCTCATTTTTTTTCCTAGTAAAATAATGTGTAATTAATTAAAAAGAAAACCAAAGCTTCTAAAAAAAAGTTTCAATTGGTTAATAAAGTGTTAATTTACTCTCTGAAAGTACTTCATAACAATTCAATATATATAATTTAACCACATATATATATATATTTTTTATTATTTGCAAAATCTAATTTTCTTTTTATATCTTTGTGTTTAGTGCTATTCTGGTCTATTTGTTTTTCCTCATATATGCCACACAAATGTTCTCTTACGAGAGGTTCTCTCGTATTGCGTAAGCTAGCTTACGCTACGGGAAAGATTCATCTTTTCTGAGATATTGAAGCCAAAAAATTATCCTTAATTTTGTATCCATTGTCAATGCAGTGCGGTAGCTGCAGACCTTGAGCGGGCTAGCTAGCGAGCTCATAGGTTGCTCTGTGGCAACTGCTGCAGCCTATAGACGAGCTTGGGCGAACTCGCATCCAATGAGAGGCGTCCGCGTGCTCACTGCATCAAAGCCCGCCAAAATGGGCATGACTAGAGTGCATATAAGCGTAGTTCGTAGGCTGGAACCCTGATTTTCATCTCTTCAGCGAAGCTCTTCGCATCTCTGAACCAGAAGCCTCCACTTGCGCCTTATGCCGCGCCCCTCTCGGCACCGGAGGCCGCCACATCATCTACGCTCTCTGCCTGGGACTGGGGCATGCAGAGCTCGCCCTCGCTGAAGGCGGATGCGATCTCTGCGAGGAGCTGCCGATGTCGACCCTGCGGGCTCGACTCGAAGCGCTCAGGACCGAAGCCGCCGCGCCGCCTTCTATTCAGCCGCGCAGAAAAAAGCGCCGCTCTCAAAGGCTGCCGGAACCAGTGGTAGAAGCGATTGCCTCGCCGGAGCCCATCCCTCGAGCATCGCCTTCACCCTCCCCGCCCACCCGGGACGCGCAGTTGCCGCCGAGCGGCTGCTCTGCTGCCATCTCGGACGAAGAAGCGTGTTCCATCATGGCTTCGGACAACGAGGAGTGGTCAGGCTCACACGCCTCCTCCTCGGCCCAGGAATCCAGCAGGACCCGCGCCGGAGTCGAAGGGGAACTAACACGCCTCCTCACACAGGCCGTCGACCGCCTCGGGCTCGAGTGGTCACCGCCCCCTGAGCAGGCACCCAACAGACTCGACGGCTGCTTTCTTCAGAGCCGCCGCCGCGCAGCACCCGCTACCCGGGCCGCTCCCTTCCTGCCGGAACTCCACGCCGAGCTTTCCAAATCTTGGAACGCGCCTTTCTCGGCCAGGGTCCGATCCCATCGGTGGACGGCGCCACCGAGAAGGGCTACGCTTCCATCCCTCCGGTCGAGGATGCGGTAGCAGCACACCTTTGCCTGCCCTCCGCGAGATGGCGGTCTAAAGCAGTGCTCCCGTCTAAGGCCTGCAGAACAACTTCCGCCTGTGTTGGCCGCGCCTATTCCGCCACCGGCCAAGCTGCATCTGCTCTGCATTCTATGGCCATTTTACAGATCCTCCAAGCGGACCTTCTACGGGAGTGGGATGAGGAAAGCAGGCATCCAGAGGCGGTTGCAGACATAAGAAGTGCGATGGACCTCACCCTCCGCGCTACCAAAGCTGCAGCCCAAGCTATAGGGAAGTGCATGGCCGCGCTGACTGTGACCGAGAGACATCTGTGGCTAACGCTAGCCGACATGGGAGAAGCAGAGCACTCTACGTTCCTCAACGCACCGCTCTCTCCATCCGGTCTCTTCGGCTCCGCGGTGAGTGGTATCATTGACCGGTTTTCAGAGGTCCAAAAAGCCACACAAGCCATGAATCTCTTTCTGCCTCGTCGCGCTAACTCCTCTGCAGGCCGCCCACGTGAGCCTCCTGCACGAGCCTCTTCACAGCGCCCAGCTCAGCAAAGCCAGACTTCTCAGCGTCGACAGGGCGGCCGCCCTCGATCGCGCTCAGACAGCCGCCGCAGACCGCCGCCCCACGGGCCTCGGCCTAGAATCGCGCTGAAACCTGAACAACCGAAGTCCTCCTAGCTTTGTTGACAAAACGACGGATCAGTCCCGCCGCGGCCGGACCACCGTCAAAGCTTCGCCCCCTGTCAGTCCCCTTCTCTCAGGCTACTACAGTGGCAGATTCAGCAGCCAACAAGCCGGTGTTAACACCCGCTTGCCTGCGCTCAAACGCCGTTTTCACGGCGACCCAAAGAAATCTTGTAAAGAGCAAACATGCCCTATGTGTAGAAAATGTGCCCACAACCCAGTTTTCACCACTACACACAAGCATTACACATCCCGTGTCCCCATCAGAGCACACTCACATAAAGCGGTTACGAACCACTCGAGTGTTAGAGTTAATAAACGCGCCCACGAGCCCGTGCGCGCGCCCCTCCTCTGCCCGCTCTGTCACACGGCCAGCAAACACCTCTCCGCATGTAAGTCCCGTGCCCGTGACTATGCTCGCACATCACTTATCAGATGTGACTCTTTCCCCATTTACCCCAATCGGGAAGTCACTCACAGAACAGCCTGTCTCTGCTGTCTGCGAGCAGTCATGCATAAACACACTAAGCGCGCTCACACATTCTGTTCAGCGCGCTGTGTGCGGCAATCAGGGCGATTTGGCCATTCACCCTCTAACATTACGCTTCAAAGCGTGGGAAGATATTCCAGGGATATCCGAATGGGTGTTAAGCACAATAAAACAGGGCTATTTGCTACAGTTCGATCGCCGTCCTCCTCGCTTCAGAGCGCGGCTCGAAACTACTGTGAACACGGAAGCAGCATGCATGCTTCGTTCAGAAATAGCAAACCTTCTGTGCAAAAGGGCCATAGAGAGAGTGCCGCCGCCTCTGAGCGAGTCGGGGTTTTACAGCCGTTATTTTCTTGTCCCCAAGAAAGACGGCGGCCTCAGACCAATATTAGATCTCAGGGTTTTGAACAAAGCGCTTGCAAAAAGACCGTTCAAAATGCTTACAACCAGCAAACTCCTCGCGCATGTGCGCCAGGGGGACTGGTTTATTTCTCTCGATCTGAAAGATGCATACTTTCAGATTCAGATAAATCCCCGTCACAGGCCATTCTTGAGATTCGCCTTCGACGGCCAGGTTTATCAATACACCGTCCTTCCGTTCGGCCTGTCCTTAGCACCCCGTACTTTCACGAAGTGCATGGACGCGGCGCTCGCACCCCTGCGGAGTCAGGGTTTGCGAATTCTGAACTATTTGGACGATTGGCTGATTTTGGCACAATCACATACGGAGCTCCTGTCTCACAGGACAGTTCTCCTCAGTCATCTGAACAGTTTGGGCCTTGCAGTCAATTGGACCAAGAGCTCACTACAGCCCAGTCAGGCAATTTCCTTCCTTGGAATAGAACTAGACTCAGTGGCAATGACGGCTCGCTTATCTACACAGCGCGCACGCCGTGTTCAGCAACTAGCCGTGTCCTTTCAGATGAACAGCCTCACGCCTCTGAAAAAAGTTCAGAGAGTGCTAGGTTACATGGCCTCAGCCGCAGCAGTACTTCAGCTGGGTTTACTGCACATGTGCCCGCTTCAGCATTGGCTAAACACCCGCGCATCTCGCCGGGCTTGGGCCACAGGCCGCCAGCCGATCAGAGTGACTCAGACCTGTATCTCAGCTCTGCAGCCCTGGACAGTGGCCGAATGATACCAGCGGGGAGTGACGATGGGAGCTGTATCTCGCTGAAAAGTCATTTCGACAGACGCGTCCAACACGGGTTGGGGCGCGGCCTGCGAGGGCTCTCCGGTTTTTGGCCTATGGTCAGTTCAGGAAAAGCTCCTTCACATAAATTGTCTGGAAATGATAGCGGTCGAGTACGCGCTCGTGCGCTTCCTCCCGGTCATTCAGGGTCACCACGTCCTGGTCCGTTCGGACAACAGATCTGTGGTATCCTATCTAAACCGTCAGGGCGGTGTCAGATCCAGGAACCTCTTCCATCTGACGAAACGCATACTGAGTTGGTCCCAGTGCCACCTGCGCTCGCTGAGGGCGACGCACGTGCCAGGCCACCTGAACGACGGCCCAGACAGACTGTCCAGAGACAATATTCCCCCAGGGGAATGGTCCCTGCACGCTCAAACAGTCCAGACATTATGGCGCATATTCGGCAGAGCAGAGATAGACCTCTTTGCGTCAGAAGAGAACTCTCACTGCCCAAAATTTTTCTCGAAAAGCGAGGACGCACTGGCCCAGGACTGGCCCAACCGCCCGCTTTACGCCTTCCCTCCCGTCTCGCTATTGCCACAGGTAATGCAGAGGATAAGGGAAACGCGCCACTCGGTGCTCCTCATAGCCCCGCGCTGGGAGAATCAAACATGGTTCCCGGAGCTTACGCAGCTGTCACTGACAGCCCCGTGGCCCATACCAGTGAGAGCAGATCTCCTCTCGCAAGCTCGCGGCACAAGAGCTGCTGGATAAGGGCAGATCCCCATCCACGCTCAAAGTGTACGTGGCGGCCGTCGCGGCATTCGCTGAACCCCTGCACGGCCAGTCACAGGGTAAATACGAGCTGGTCATCCGCTTCCTCAGGGGAGCTAGAAGGATGAACCCTCCGCGCCCCCCATCGGTTCCTATCTGGGATCTTTCTATAGTTCTCGAAGCTATGAAAGCCCCTCCCTTCGAACCGCTTCAATCCGTGGATGTGAAACACCTCTCACTTAAAACCGTTTTTCTAACTGCCCTATCATCAGTTAAATGGGTGGGAGATCTTCACACGCTGTCTGTTAGCGCTGGGTGTCTTGAGTTTGGACCAAGTGACTCCAAGGTCATTTTAAAGCCTAGACACGGCTATGTCCCCAAGGTGATCGGTACTCCTTTCAGAGCACAGATCATTTCCTTGTCGGCGCTACCAGCATCTGATAGCGAACGCAACGCCAATCTCCTTTGCCCAGTCAGAGCACTGAGATTGTATACTGCGCGCTCCGCATCTTTCAGACGCTCTGAGCAGCTTTTCGTTTCGTTTGGAGGGCGCACCAAAGGTCTCGCCGCCTCGAAACAGACACTGTCCAGATGGATAGTGGACGCTATTGCTGCCGCGTACGCGTCAAAAGACCTACCATGCCCGCTAGGCATTAGGGCTCACTCCACTAGAGGCATGGCCTCCTCGCGGGCATGGTCCAGCGGGATTTCCATTCACGACATATGTGTGGCAGCGGGCTGGGCTTCCCCCTCCACCTTTGTCAGATTTTACAATCTGGAAGTACCTGCTCTGCAGGCTAAACTGCTAGCGGTTTAATACGCTACAGCTCCCCTGGTGAGCTGCATTAATGGGACACATTCCACACAGACCGGCACTGCCGCTCTGTCTATGTGCTTATGTACTACACACACACTGGCCCGCACTCTTGCCGGCCAAATATTAATTCCCCACTCACAAGGGCTCCCTCGGGTCCCCCTTAATTCCCTGGGGCTCATGCAGTGGATGCTTGGCGCGCACGGCGTTGACAAAGGGTTCCCGTAGCGTAAGCTAGCTTACGCAATACGAGAGAACCTCTCGTAAGAGTACGAATCGGTTACTAACGTAACCTCGGTTCTCTCTAGATGAGGGAACGAGTATTGCGTAACCGGCCGTGCTCGCGCCATGAGCGATTTTTCGCTTCATTCAATGAAAACCAGGGTTCCAGCCTACGAACTATGCTTATATGCACTCTAGTCACGCCCATTTTGGCGGGCTTTGATGCAGTGAGCGCGCGGACGCCTCTCATTGGATGAGAGTTCGCCCAAGCTCGTCTATAGGCTGCAGCAGTTGCCGCAGAGCAACCTATGAGCTCGCTAGCTAGCCCGCTCAAGGTCTGCAGCTGCCGCACTGCGTTGACAATGGACACAAAATTAAGGATAATTTTTTGGCTTCAATATCTCAGAAAAGATTAATCTTTCCCGTAGCGTAAGCTAGCTTACGCAATACTCGTTCTCTCATCTAGAGAGAACCGAGGTTACGTTAGTAACCGATTCGTTTTTGTGCTAAAAGTAAATCTGGACTGTATTATTACTCGCCCATAGAAACATCATCTGTAATTCTGTACGTTTGAAAATCATATGAAATATGATTAAACAAAACATTTAAGAATCCACTTTATTCTTGGAAAGACGATGCTGTTATTCATTATAAATGTCTGTTACAGAAAGTTCTTACAGATCTCCAAAGAAACTTCATAATGTAAAATAATTCATCTCATTAACCTATGATCGCTTTGACTTTTCTGTGAGATTGTTCAGAGAGAAAACATGAATTATTTTTACATGAAATATATTCTTTATTATAACTCAGAAACTTAGAAAAGTTACACTTGATCATAAATTACACAAAGTGATAATTAAATATCAGTACAGTAAAAACATCAACTCTTTGTGTGAGATTGTGTGTGGCTCTTAAAAGAGCCGTTGGGTTGGTCTGATTTCTCCTGAATAAAGTCGTTTATCCTCCGAATCCGTACAGAGTTCGTCCCTGTCGTTTCAGCGCGTACACAACGTCCATGGCAGTGACGGTCTTTCTCTTGGCGTGTTCAGTGTAGGTGACGGCATCACGGATAACGTTCTCCAGAAACACCTTCAACACACCGCGAGTCTCCTCGTAGATCAGACCGGAGATACGCTTGACACCGCCACGGCGAGCGAGACGACAAATTGCGGGTTTGGTGATTCCCTGGATGTTATCACGCAACACTTTGCGGTGACGCTTGGCCCCTCCTTTGCCGAGTCCTTTTCCGCCTTTACCTCTTCCAGACATGATGTCGAAATTTCAACAATCAACTTAATGTGAGAAACAAAGTTGCTGAAAAGGGTGTTTAATGTTGCCTACAGGACCTAATAGAAACACATCACTAAAGGAGGAGCCTAAAAACGTCACGTATTTTTACTTCTCATAGTTCACAGCTGAGGTACCAAAGATCAGATTCACTCGAATTTATATTTTTTATTATTATTATTTTATTAATGATAATCATAATATAAAGTATAAGTAGAATAATAAACAAATAAGTATTTATCAGATGTTTAACATGACTGTTACAGTATTTAACCTGCAATCATTTACTTCCGTGTTCAAAATCCAGAATATGAAAAATATTTATTATATTATATATTATATAACTAAAACAGGTTTTGCTGCAGTTGTTGTGTAAACAATTCAAAACAATAAACTACAATTTGTACTTGCAAAATTCTACATTTATCTGAAAGGTTAAACTTCACAGGACAAATGTTTTTAATCAACTTTAAGTCACGTGACAACTCAACCCAGCTTAAAGTTGATTAAAAACATTTGTCAAATTATGACGATATTGAAAACGTACGTTTTAATATTAATTTGTGTTTAATCAAATTAAGCATTTATGTATGCTTATTTAGAAGGGGTCACAAAAAATGCCATACTATTGACAAACCAAACAGATTGGAATATCTTCCAAAAGACGTTTCAATAACGTTATACAAATGCAATGACTTGCAATTGAAGAGGTGCTTCCTAAATTATTCCTTAACAATGAAAAAAAAAAGTTCTGTCTCTAAGGCTGAACTTGTATTGAACCCAGAACATTCTTTAAATCTTCCACCTATCAAAACCATGTAGAGAAATTCAACAGTTCACCATTAGAGGTCACATTTCTGTGCCGTCATGGTTTGCCCCCGTTTTAAGTGTCTCTTATATTCTGCTCTTTGCTCTTGATTCCACAATATTCCTACCTTCCATGTAAGAAAGACGAGAAGCATTTTGACGAAGAACAGATCGCAATAACCGCATCCGAAAACATTCCGAGCGATTTAATAATTGCGCTACTTAAGCTGCTTTTGACACGATTCTTCAAATTTTATATTTACACAGATGTGACCTGCAGATTTCCTCGTGTTTACAAAAAATACATTCGAGTAATAATCTTCTCCTGTTAAGTGCTTTGACGAGCTACGAACCTTTGATGTGGACATCACAACTAAATAATCATAATACTAATAGATCACAGAAAAAACTCTTTAAATGAGAACATGTGTGGCTCTTAAAAGAGCCTTTGTGTTGGTTGAGAAACCGGATGTTCTTCTACTTGGAGCTGGTGTATTTGGTGACGGCCTTTGTGCCCTCAGACACGGCGTGTTTGGCCAGTTCACCGGGCAGCAGCAGACGCACGGCGGTCTGGATCTCTCTCGATGTGATGGTGGAGCGCTTGTTGTAGTGAGCGAGACGAGACGCTTCACCGCCGATGCGCTCAAAGATGTCGTTGACGAAAGAGTTCATGATTCCCATCGCCTTGGAAGAGATCCCGGTGTCAGGATGAACCTGTTTCAGGACTTTATACACGTAGATAGCGTAACTCTCCTTCCTGGACTTTCTGCGCTTCTTTCCTCCCTTACCGGCGGTCTTTGTGACGGCCTTCTTGGATCCCTTCTTCGGGGCGGATTTGGCTGGTTCAGGCATGATGATCTGAAGAATAAACTCAGAATAATGATTCTTATTCCGCTCACAGAAGTATTTATTCCCCCCTCTATGCTAATTCTGTGAGGAGATGACGCGCGCCTCTGATGGCGTATTTTCATTGGTCAAACACATTCAATGATTTCATTGGACAGTTGTAAGTTTGACGGACCGGAAAGAGCCAATCAAAGACTTCCAAATGAAAGTCCCTCCTCTCGCCTCATGTTTGAAAGTTTCCACCCCCCACACGATTACATTTCCTTTGTTCAGTTCTCCCGCGCATTTTGTTCTAGTAAAATAATGTGTAATATAATGAAAAAGAAAATAAAAGCTTCTCAAAAAAAATTTTTTAATGTTTAAATTGGTTAATAGAGTGTTAATTTACTTTCTGAAAGTACTTAGGAGGTTCATAACATTTCAATATATATATAATTTAACCATACATTTTCTTTTTATTATTTGCAAAATCTAATTTTCTTTTTATATCTTTCTGTGTTTAGTGCTATTCTGGTCTATTTGTTTTTCCTCATATATGTCACACAGATATATTTGTGCTAAAAGTAAATCTGGACTGTATTATTACTCGCCCTAGAAACTTCATCTGTAATTCTGTACGTGTTTGAAAATTACATGAAATATGATTAAACAAAATATTTAGGAATCCACTTTGTTCTTGGAAAGACGATGCTGTTATTCATTATAAACTTCTACTGATACAGAAAGTTTAATATTTTCATCATTTTATAGCTGCTTGACAGCGGAAATCATAAATGACCACCACAAAAAAAATATATTTAGAAAACATCAGTAATAAAAACTGGGAATGATCTCGTTTAGTGGGATTGAAGTGGCTCTTAAAAGAGCCTTTGGGGTTGATGTGGATGACGTCACTGTGGATTTAAGCTCGTTCTCCACGAATGCGGCGGGCCAGCTGAATGTCTTTGGGCATGATGGTGACCCTCTTGGCATGGATGGCACACAAGTTGGTGTCCTCAAACAGACCGACCAAATAAGCCTCGCTGGACTCCTGCAGGGCCATGACAGCGGAACTCTGGAAGCGCAGATCCGTCTTGAAATCCTGAGCGATTTCTCTCACCAGACGCTGGAAAGGCAGTTTGCGAATCAGCAGCTCAGTGGACTTCTGATAACGGCGGATCTCTCGCAGAGCCACGGTACCGGGCCTGTAACGATGAGGCTTCTTGACTCCGCCGGTGGCTGGTGCGCTCTTACGGGCGGCTTTAGTAGCGAGCTGCTTCCTCGGGGCTTTTCCACCGGTGGATTTACGAGCGGTCTGTTTAGTTCTTGCCATGACTTCAACGATTCTTCTCCGTTCTTCACAGAAAATGTGACTGAATGTTCCGCTGCTGCTGCTCTTTAAAGCCTTGTGTGACCATGAGTTCAGTGGGGGGAGGGTTCCGAGGCTTGTGATTGGCTGATAGTGACGTCTATGTGTGACAGTTGACCAATGACTGCGCGGCTCGTGTGTTCAAACAAGCGGCGACAGTTTCCTGCTCAAGATCTTTTGTTCAGTTCATCTGTGTTTTACATTATATTATTATTATATTGCATATTAAATAAACTGATTAAATATATATAATATATTTTATGTGCACATAATTACTTCATACCTAGTTATTCAAGTGTCATCTGTATTTTGACGTAGATAATGTTTATTTGTTTTCCCCAGGTAGGAGTGATTTGATTCTTTGTGTAGCTTTATAAATAACATTAACCTTTTAGAGTCAACACTGCATTTATAAATTTAAGGTACGAATTATAAAATTTAATTTTCACCTCACACTTTGTATTTTTTAAAGTCTATTTTTGTTTATTGTAGATCACATTATTCATTTAAGTAAATCATCACTCTCTTATGGTTAAATTGGGTGGCTCTTAAAAGAGCCTTTGTGTTTCAGTGAATCAGACTTTAGTCCGTTTACTTCTTGGCGGGTTTCTCGGTCTTCTTGGGCAGCAGCACAGCCTGGATGTTGGGCAGCACACCACCCTGAGCGATGGTCACTCCACCCAAGAGTTTGTTCAACTCCTCGTCGTTCCGCACTGCCAGCTGCAGGTGACGGGGAATGATACGAGTCTTCTTGTTGTCCCGAGCGGCGTTTCCAGCCAACTCCAGGATTTCAGCGGTGAGATACTCGAGCACAGCGGCCAGATAAACAGGAGCACCGGCACCAACGCGCTGTGCGTAGTTTCCTTTGCGGAGCAGCCTGTGAACACGACCGACGGGGAACTGCAGTCCTGCCCTGGAGGAACGAGTTTTAGCCTTTGCTCGCGCTTTACCGCCGGTTTTACCTCTGCCACTCATTTTCAATCTACCGTAGATAATGTACTTACTTCAGAAAGAAATAATAGCTCGTCGTTCTCTAGTTACAGTATTTATAAGAGTGTGTCAGACTCCTATTGGCTAGAGTATGGAAAACATTCTAACCAATCACAGCTCTTCCTCCAAACTCCAAACCACTCCCCCTCTCTCTGATGATGAATGTTCAAGAGTGAGATTCAACTCTGAAGTATTTGTAACACTTGTCAAAAATGTTGAATTAGTTAACATTGATTAACAACATTAGTTAACATGAACAATACTTTCACAGGGTGTATTCATCTTAGTTCATATTAATTTCAGCATATAATTTTTTTTTTTTATCAAGTTGTACATTAAAGCACTATATACTGACATGAACTAACACTGAACAATAGTATTTTTATCAGTGTACATGAACAAAAACCAAATATGTTTATGAAAATGAAATGTAACTCATGGGGCCAAAAGATTGGAATAATGTGCAGGTTTTGCTCTTATGGAAAGAATAATTAATACTACTACTACTACTAATAATAATAATATTTTCTTCAGAAGACAAACAGATGTTTTTTTTAGTTTTTCTCATGACTGAGATGGCAATGTTGAAAATGATAGTTATTGGAGCAATTAAAAAGATTATTACTCGAGTGTATTTTTTGTAAACACTGAGGAAATATGCTGTGTAAATACACAATTTGAAGAATCGAGTCAGCTATAGATTATAAGCAGCACAATTGTTTGGCAATTATTAAATCACTCTGAATATTTTCGGGTGCGAGTGTGACCTTTGCTTTTTTTTTCCCCTGACACGGTTTGTCCCACCCTTCATCAACACACACACTCAGAACGTGGATGATAGCAGAATTTATTTTCCTGCACACAGAGCAGTGAAAGAGAAAGATAGTAAGTCGCACTGTCCTTTAATCTCCACCCACAGCAGTTCTGTTTAGCTCTGCTGCTCTCAATGTCACAGTAAACATTACTCATTCACATTATATTGTACTTAACAAAACAGTAAACAAATAAAACAAATCTGAAATGTAATACTCTCTCCAGGAAAATTACAGACTTTGTAAACAATTCAATGTTGTCTTTTCCTTCTTAAACGTCTTGGTTTGTGATTGTATAAAACTGACTACACAGCTTACATCATCCACTTTATGTTACTCTTAAATGTATGAAATGAAAGGAAATAACATCAGGTATTTTTTTTTAGTAAAACAATGAATTAAATATTTTATTGTACCCAATATTTCTTAACACAGAAAATACAACAACATGAACAGAGTAAATTCTTAAACACTATATGATTAAAAACATTTACCTGCACACAGAGCAGTGAAAGAGAACTATAGTGAGTCACACTTTTGTTTAATCTCCACCTATTCAAAATACATTTCACCTCGTTAGAAAGCACATGGAAAATGATGCAGATAGAAAGATCGTAGAGTGCAAACGTACATAAAACGATAAAAATACACATAAATATAAACAGAAAACACTTAACTACAAATCAATCAGTGTCTACTGTGAGCAATCCTTTTATAAAGTGTCACACATTTGATATGAAATGATATATTTTTAACTTTTAGTGTGGAGCGACCACAGAAACGATTCACCCACAGCAGTTCTCTTTAGCTCTGCTGCAGATCGTTCGAACACAGTAGCCTTATAGCGCCACCAACAATAAGAAGTGCAATCCCTATAATATTTATCTCGTTACACGAGAATTGCGCTCTGTTCTCAGTCAAAATGCTTCGCACTCGCCTTGCTTACCCATATGGATCTGGCTGAGGAGCGAGAGACGGGTCCGTCCCTATCACTCGCTCTCTCCCCAGATCCAGCTGGTCCTTCCCGTGACCCTGAAGCGCGCTCCGGCACCTCTTCGGATCATGAGGGGACTTTGAATCTCTTGAGTCTGCAGACTTCGAGCTACCTCTGAGCAATCCGTGCATCGCTTGGATCATTGGAGCGCTTGGGCTCTCTTGTTTGCGTGGCCATTCACTGAAGCCTGGCCAACGCACAAGTAACCACCTCGAGGAATTACTCGAGGTGGTTACTTGTGCGTTGGCCAGGCTTCAGTGAATGGCCACTCAAACAAGAGAGCCCAAGCGCTCCAAACTGGAGGACAGATTTCTGTCTGGTGGCCAAGGGAAGGGCTCGCGCCATGCTATGGCTGCTTTGGTCAGCACTGAGAGACACTTATGGCTGTCGGGAATCAGAGACAAGGACAAAGTTTTCCTCATCAACAAAATAAATAATTGTAGACTTCAGGAAACACAGAAAAACACCCCATAAACATCAACTGAGATGATGTGGAGAGGATCAGTAGCTTCAAGTTAATTTGTATCTACATCTCAAAAGATAAAACATGGTCTGCGGACAAAAAACAGCATGACTTGATTTGATTAGTATTTAAGTGAAATCTGCATATAACACAAATGTTATTTTGCAAGGAATACATTTTGTAAACATAAAAAAATGTGTGCATTACAGCTACACAATGTCAAAGCAAATCCCTTTAGGGATTTAGGGTTAACCCTAACTAACCCTAACAACTTAACCCTAAAACTAACAACCAAACCCTAACTAACCCTAACAACCTAACCCTAACTAACCCTAACAACTAAACCCTAACTAACCCTAACAACTAAACCCTAACTAACCCTAACAACCTAACCCTAACTAACCCTAACAACTAAACCCTAACCACCTAACAACTTAACCCTAACAACCAAACCCTAACTAACCCTAACAACCTAACCCTAACATTTTGTCCCTAACCCTAACGACAAAACCCTAACTAACCCTAACAACCTAAACCTAACAACATAACCGTAATTAACCCTAACCCTAACTAAACCTAACCCTAACAATTAACCCTAACAACCTAACCCTAACTACTTAACCTTAACTCTAACTAACCTTAACAACCTAAACCTAACAACTTAACCCCAATCCTAACAACCTAACCCTAACTAACCCTAACCCTAACTAACCCTAACTCAACCATATACTTGAGTGCAACAGTGGGTGAAAATCTTGGGTGCAGTTCTGAGCAAAATTTCAGTATAACAATTACAGTGAGTCAATTAATGTGAGATGAACAAATATGAAGTCATCTTAATGATTATAAATGGTGTTAAATAGACAGTAATATTAACTGTCTATTTAGTATATTTTTGTTTATGAATTTGATTAAGTTTGTAATGATTCTGTTAGTAAAATACTATTTGGATGCTTTATTCTGCCTTCCTCGCAGTCACTCTTCGATCAGGAGATGAATTCACTGGTGGGAAGAAATACATGGACACAGAATGTTACAAGCAGTTCTTCAATTTATTAAAAGCAAGCAAGGGGTTTATATGGTTCTTGTCACACAAGGCTCGTTACAACCCCCACCTCGAACTTTCTAAATCCTCCGTATATGGGGTTGTTTCCTCTTGCTTACAGAAGTGCATTCTTATCAAGTCCATTTTTTTGCTCAAGACAGTACCGAAAACATAAAAAGTAGATAAGCAAGCATCAAGGTTGCATTGTTCCATCTGAGGCCTATTTCTCACATTGCCCACTTTTGTCTCGAAGAGACAAGTGCCTCAGATTGCTATTCAAAAATCACTATCCTCCCAATGTGTCAGTGTGTTATCAATAGTCCTATTGACCAATGCTTTAGCACATGGAATTACACGACAAATCAGTATTGCTATAACAATTAAAATTACTACTATAGGTATTAAATCATTCAAATTTATTTATTTTTTTAACCATTTAACCATGTCAATAAGTCAAGTCAAGTCAAGTCAAGTGGTTTATATTGTCGTTTCAACCATATACAGTTAGTACAGTACACAGCGAAACGAGACAACGTTCCTCCAGGACCATGGTGCTACATAAAAACAACATAGGACAAACACAGGACCACATGAGACTACACAACTAAATAAAATACCTATATAAAAATACCTATATATACCTATATAAAGTGCACGTGCAAACATGTGCAAAAAGTACAGGACAGTACAACAAATTACTGACAATGAACAGGACAATAGACAGTGCAGCGCCGACCAGTACTCAGTAGTGCAAAAAGATGTCAGTTTCTAAAAACGTAAACATAACATACTATGAGATAGTGTTCTATGCACATAGCAGTTATTGATGTAGCAGACAGTTATAAAGTCACAGTAATTAAAGTGCAACTCAGGACACACGTGTGTGTGTGTGTGTCAAACCAGTCTCTGAGTATTGAGGAATCTGATGGCTTGGGGGAAGAAGCTGTTAGACAGTCTGGCTGTGAGGGCCAGAATGCTTCGGTACCTCTTTCCAGACAGCAGGAGGGTAAAGAGTTTGTGTGAGGGGTGTGTGGGGTCATCCACAATGCTGGTTGCTTTGCAGATACAGTGTTTTTTGTAAATGTCTTTGATTGCAGGGCTTTGCGGTCTGAAACGGTGCAAGTCCCAAACCAGGCAGTGATGCAGCTGCTCAGGATGCTCTCAATAGTCCCTCTATAGAATGTAGTGAGGATGGGAGTTGGGAGATGTGCTTTCCTCTGCCTTCGAAGAAAGTAGAGATGCTGCTGGTCTTTCTTGGTGATAGAACTGGTGTTGAGGGACCAGGTGAGGTTCTCCGCCAGGTGAACACCAATTAATTTGGTGCTCTTGACGATCTCCACAGAGGAGCCGTCGATGTTCAGCGGAGTGTGTTCACCTTGTGCGCTCCTAAAGTCAACAACCATCTCTTTTGTTTTGTTGACATTCAGGGACAGGTTGTTGGCTCTACACCAGTCCGTTAGCCACTGCACCTCCTCTCTGTATGCTGACTCGTCGTTCTTGCTGATGAGACCCACCACAGTCATGTCATCTGAAAACTTGACGATGTGGTTCGAGCTGTGCATTGCTGCACAGTCGTGAGTCAGCAGAGTGAACAGCAGTGGACTGAGCACACAGCCCTTGGGTGGCCCAGTGCTCAGTGTGGTGGTGGTGGATATGCTGTTCCCGATCCGGACTGACAGAGGTCTCCCAGTCAGGAAGTCCAGGATCCAGTTGCAGAGGGAGGTGTCCAGGCCCAGAAGGTTCATCTTTCCAATCAGGTGCTGAGGAATTATTGTGTTGAATGCTGAGCTGAAATCTATGAACAGCATTCGAACATATGAGTCCTTTTTGTCTAGGTGGGTGAGGGCCATATGGAGGGTTGTGGCGATGGCGTCGTCCGTTGAATGGTTTGGACAATACACAAACTGCAGTGGGTCTAGTGAGGGGGAAGCTGGGTCTTAATGTGCCTCACTGATGAGCACTTCATGATGATTGGTGTGAGTGCGACGGGACGGTAGTCATTGAGGCAGGACACTGAAGACCTCTTTGGCATGGTGACGATGGTGGTGGCCTTGAAGCACGTTGGAACGATGGCGCTGCTCAGACAGATGTTGAAGATGTCGGTAAGAACAGATGTGGCATACTGCAACAGGCATGTGTCATGTGGCAGTTTCACATCCTGTAATGTACAGTGCACAACAGCTGAGAAGACAGCCGGTGAATCTCATTTATGTATTGTTGGCCCCAGTTGGTGAATGAGAACAATGGCTGGGTCACAGGCGAAACAGTTACACTGAAAAAGGCAGATAATAAATCAGTTACAGTAAAATTACCATGTGTTGTTGGTATTGAATTAATAATTGTTTATACATCTGGGACTATTAGAGAAAGTGGTTCAATTAAATCATTCTTCTGTCAATCTCCAAGTTTCGTTAGCCTCTCTCACAGGATTTATTGGAGGATTGTATGGAGAGTGTGTTGGTATTAGAATACCTTGTTCAATCAATTGGTTAATTATTGGCCTAATATAACTTCAGATGTTATAACTTCCTTTTCAATCGTTAGTTGATATTGCTTACAAAATACTGGAGTGGTTACAGCATAATTTAGCTGTATATGGTTTCACATCTATGATGTCTTTCATCTTTCTGCTGAGCCCATAGTCTGAGGTTAATTATTCCTTCATCAGCCTCCAGCAATTGATTTCCGCTCACTTTCTCCCCCACACCTACTTTAGGCACAGTGACTGAATACACAGCAGGAAACATAAGTTGCAGAGAACAATTGTCAAAAATTATTTGTGCACTTATTCTATGCAATAGATCCCAGTAAACAAAATGGAGAGACTGGTATGATTACAAAAGCGTGCATTTTGAACAAATCTGGCAAAAGATCTTGTTTACGTTCTGATTATTTGTGTAGATATTCTGTTGTTCATTTTAACATTATTTTACTGTCTTTCCCTTTTTCTTGTGATCTTAATTTCGTGGATTTGTCTTTTCTTCCATTTTATTCCTGGTAGATTGTGTGTGCTAGCCAATTTAGGTACTTCGTCAATTAATTATTTCTCGGTCACCTCAAATGATTTTTCATATTTATAATCCCATTCTGTGTCACCCCATCCTTTTTTGAACAACCCCTCTCATGTAAACAGTGTTTTCTACACACTCTGCGTTATATTATTTATATATTATCATTATTATACTTCTACAATATCACCTTATAATATCAGCCTGTTGCAGGTCAACATTACTGCACAATTGCACATTACCTTACACAATGTACATATAGACAGTCAAACTGTTGCTGCTACCACATTTACATCTGTCATTATGGAAGCCGACTACATGACAGCTTCTTCCCCCAAGCAAATCAGACTTTTGAACACTTGATCTCTCACAATCAAGTGATCATTATTAATCTTATCTCACACTGGACTGTCAAAAATGATATTCACAATACAAATACTGTATGTGTATATATATATATAACAACTATTGTATATATGTTTTTTGTATGTGTATTCTATATTTTGTGTATTATTTGCTGTACATTGTATATTATTACTGTGTTGGGTACTATGTATACATTTGATAGGTATATATTGTTTGGTGTAATTGGTATACGTCTGGTCAATGTCATGACACAAGACTTTCTCCTACTGTTGCACTTGTGTATATGGTCATGTGATAAAGTGACTTAATTTGTCTCCTGAAGAAGAATAAATGTATTAACTAAACAGTCAATTACAGAGACATTTCTGATTTATAATTTTGAACAAAACATTAGTTTATAATCTCTTCCTGGTCCACACAAGCACAAGAAACTCTTTAACTGAGAACATGTGTGGCTCTTAAAAGAGCCTTTGGGTTGGTTGAGAAACCGGATGTTCTTCTACTTGGAGCTGGTGTATTTGGTGACGGCCTTTGTGCCCTCAGACACGGCGTGTTTGGCCAGTTCACCGGGCAGCAGCAGACGCACGGCGGTCTGGATCTCTCTCGATGTGATGGTGGAGCGCTTGTTGTAGTGAGCGAGACGAGACGCTTCACCGCCGATGCGCTCGAAGATGTCGTTGACGAAAGAGTTCATGATTCCCATCGCCTTGGAAGAGATCCCGGTGTCAGGATGAACCTGTTTCAGGACTTTATACACGTAGATAGCATAACTCTCCTTCCTGGACTTTCTGCGCTTCTTTCCTCCCTTACCGGCGGTCTTTGTGACGGCCTTCTTGGAACCCTTCTTCGGAGCGGATTTGGCTGGTTCAGGCATGATGATCTGAAGAACAAACTCAGAATAATGATTCTTATTCAGCTCACAGAAGTATTTATACCCTCCTCTATGCTAATTCTGTGAGGAGATGACACGCGCCTTTGATGGCGTATTTTCATTGGTCAAACACATTCAATGATTTCATTGGACAGTTGTAAGTTTGACGGACCGGAAAAAGCCAATCAAAGACTTCCAAATGAAAGTCCCTCCTCTCGCCTCATGTTTGAAAGTTTCCACCCCCCACACGATTACATTTCCTTTGTTTAGTTCTCCCGCTCATTTTTCTTTTGTAGCAAAATAATGAAAAAGAAAATAAACGCTTCTTAAGAAATAAAAAAATTGCATTGCAAAAGATACATTTTAAATAATCAGCAAAACCTAATTTTCTATTTGTTCTGCGTTTATAGTCTGGTATTTGTTCCTCAAATCGTCATTCGCATGTATTTGTGGTGCAAGTAAAATTTTTTATTTTTTTTTTACGTAGAAACGTTATTTTAATAATATTGTATTATGTGATTAAAATCATTACCAATACCTAGCAGAACAATGTTTGGGAATTGTTGGTTCTGACATCCTTTTTAATGCATGATCTACAATTTACTAGAGAACTTTTCAGACTACAATTTATAAATGCATAGTTTAAAAAACAATAGTGACGATAAACAAATTCTGTTTCCACTTAATCATCAACTCTTTGTGTGAGATTGTGGGTGGCTCTTAAAAGAGCCGTTGGGTTGGTCTGATTTCTCCTGAATAAAGTCGTTTATCCTCCGAATCCGTACAGAGTTCGTCCCTGTCGTTTCAGCGCGTACACAACGTCCATGGCAGTGACGGTCTTTCTCTTGGCGTGTTCAGTGTACGTGACGGCATCACGGATAACGTTCTCCAGAAACACCTTCAACACACCGCGAGTCTCCTCGTAGATCAGACCGGAGATACGCTTGACACCGCCACGGCGAGCGAGACGACGGATTGCGGGTTTGGTGATTCCCTGGATGTTATCACGCAACACTTTGCGGTGACGCTTGGCGCCTCCTTTCCCGAGTCCTTTACCGCCTTTACCTCTTCCAGACATGATAACGAAAATACAAATACAAACTGAATGTGAAGAATGGAGTTGCTGGAGAGTAAATTTAAAGATGTCTACAGGACCTAGTAGAAACATAGAACTAAAGGAGGAGCCTAAAACAACCAGATTCACTTGAATTTATTAGATTTTTTGTTTTTTTTTTGTTTGTTTTTTTACAAGAATTAGTTTCAGGTCAATTCCCAAATAAGCATTTGTAAAACGGGGGAGAATACTTGATAACAATGATAATTTTCATTTTGGTGTGAACTAACCCTTTAACTGTTATTTTTATATTAAATGTAAAATTTACCAATGTTTAAACCACTGTTGAATCATATACATTAAGTTACTGTATATTGATAAAACAATGTTATCTAACACATAACAATTACATAACCACAGTGAATAACTGTACAAGGCGAATTAAGTTGTATGCACAGACTTTAATCTGTATTCAGAATACACATTTTGGCATTTGCAATACATATGTTGAGATGTCTTGTCCATCAGCTGATCTGATATTATTTACTGTAATGCATACAATTAAGTTGTATTCAACAGAAAATGAATGGAGGGAAAAAAATCAAATAATGGGAAACACATTTAATACATAATCATTATTAGGATACATATATTAACTGTCTATTAATGTATTCATTATATTTTGTGAAAAGTGACTCAGATGCTAAACAATCTTATTTTTTGAGTAAATATTGTTGTGAAATGACAGTTGCATTAGATGCACTCTAATCACCGAACCATGGTCACATGGTCCATCCGCATTGTGATATGACAGTGTGTGCCATGGTTTGGTGATCAAGACTGTATAGGTGCTGTATTCCAGAATATAAAAATATATAGTTACAGTAACAAAGTAGTGAAAAAGTATATTTTTACAATTCAGTTAAAATAACACCATCCACTTTGTTGCAGAAAGAAATGTGTTCCCTGAAATACAAGTACAAATTACACACTTTTAAAAGGCATATCCCAAATGGATTAACATTATCCTTTCTCAAAATAATAAGCAAGTCTTCTTTTACCAAGCATTATCAGTCTGGGTGTGGCTGGCAGGCTCATGTCTTTCTCGATGGATGGCTTTGTTGCAGTTGTCTTTAAAACAAAACAAAAAGCCTGTGAATATCACTTGTTTAAAATACAGCCTAAAAATAACAAAAAATATGTTTCATGTAATTTAAAAGATTATTTGCCTACTTACATCTGCCAAAATGAAGATGGAGTCCTCTTTTTCAAAGAAGTGCTTCATCAAAAGAAGCACAACTGCTATACCGGTCCGGCTCTGCTGCATGGCTGTTGTGTCGCTCTCGATGTCCCGTAGAAGACCCTGAATGTCTCTGTTCGGAGTCTGTCTTTGAAAGAAATATATGATCCTCTTCCCCTTGGTTTGAAGAGCCTCTCCTACTCAATCACAGATATCAATACCTGTGAGAGTTTTGAAATGGGCACATTGTGAGGTTTGGCCACAACTGCCAAACCTCACTTTCAATAGGATGTTTGATCCATCTACCAACATAAATCGGTAATAAGAGACACCAATTCTGTGTGGCTGTACCATTGAGCTTTTTCGTTTTTTCCTTAATCTCACATGGTTTGTTGTGTGAGTCACTACCAAGAAGTTTTGTCTGTGAGATGGCCTGATTTATCTGGTCATAGGTGAAATGTTTTTCAGATTTTACCAAATGTTCCACATAGAGGGCCAAATCATTTGCCAGTACTCCCTCAAAAAGGTCATGCCCAAGACATGGAGGAAGGCCGCTGCAGACATGAAACGATTTCAGTGAGTTGAAAATTGAATCATATTTGATTCCATCTATTAAATCCTGGTCAGAGGTCAGTTTATGAACACTGTCATTACAATTTGCTGGTGTTCGTTGTGGGCCAAATACCAGTGGCGATTTGGCAAATGTATCGCTGTGAATCAAGCAGTACCTACAAAAATTTTTGCTACTGCTTAAATTTTCAGTGAAACTACCAACAGAGTGGCAACCAAGATTATCACCACATATGGCAATCAATGATGCTTTAAGGTTGCTTCCGTAATCCAGCTGAAAGCCTGAATCCTCTAATACTTTTAGGTCAACAATAAGGCGGGAAAATACCTTGCCTTGACCAAAGGACTTAAAATCCTGCTCTCTGCATAGCAAAACAAGTTGCGCTGGGTCAACGGTGGATCGATTATGAGGTAATAATTCCCCAAGTGTCATGTACATAGCTATAATTTTTTTTTTTGCCAGAGCCAAGGGGGTTTGTGACCTCAAAAGCATCCAAGTACAATTTAACTGACACAGAAGATGATGATCCCTGTAAAATGGCATTTTGTTTGAAGTTTTTGCCATCATTAACATAATTTAAAACCATATCACTGTGCTCATGGAGTTTAGACATACTGGTCTTTTACAGTGGACTGCCTAAACAAGGCAGCAAGTGTATCCTTTATAGGCACATACTGACAAAAGCGTTCCTTACCACTGGTATCTGTTCCTAGGTACATCCGAGCAGGTGCAACATACTCAAAATTTTCTTTGAAATATGTTTTCCTGGTTCTGTCTGATCTCAAGACACCTTCATTGCAAATAATTAAAAGATCCTCTTGTTCAAGTTCCTTAACTATTTTCTGTATTTCATGCTCAGTAATGTTAAAACTGGCAGTAAGGTGGCTACAATCGTTACAGCTGTACTATACTGCTAGCAGTCTCTTCACAACAAATACTGATAAAAAAAAGATCATATAAATGCAATTTTGATGATAATGAATATCTATGATGTTTCTGTTTGCTAATGAAATATCTACCCTCGTAACACTAGTTAAGATTTGAACACGTTCTCCACATTTCTCTGTTGCTTATACAGCTATCACTCCCTTTTCCATATATTAAACATATTACATAAAAAATATAAATTTTAATTCGGTTAAGCCTTTTTATAAAAACAACACTAGCGTAGTTCAAGCATTTATTTATTTTTTTACAGCTAATATTAACGTGCAAATGTTATCCTAGTTTAAATTCAGGTGCACAAATCAGACAACATCAGGAACTTTCAGAACACGCAATTTTTTTTATTTATTATTTTACCTTGCTTGCTTATAATAGAACAATCTTCGTAGAAAGCTCTTTTATAGGTGTATCACACAAGTGTTCTCCAGAACAGTACTGCTAAGCTCCCTCTCCTACACAACCTGAGGCGCTGCTGTGGTTCCTAATCTGATTCTGTACCTTGCCTGTCAAAAATGAGTGAAGGAAAAAAAGTTTTTTGGAGCTAAAATCAGTTACGGTAAATACAGTAATATACCTCAAATTCAAAAATTACAGTAAATCGCTGTTAATGGTGTTTGAAGTCACAGAAAATTCCCATGATGCAATTGGAATTACTGTTATTTACTGTAAAGAGTATTTGCAGTGTAATACTGGGTGATATGTAGTAAATAACTGTAACAATTACAGAAATGTCTAACAGTGTGGCATTCAAGTGATCACAATGTATAGTCAGGACATTACTGATGTAAAAAACAGCACCATCATTATTTGAAAAAATACATTTTTGATCAAATATAGACAGCAGCCATCACTCCTACACCTGAGTAATTATGCTAAATTGATAAATTGGAACTAGAAAATCACTTGCAATTATATCAAACAGCTGAAAGATATTTGGTTCATTAAATTAAGCTGAACATTTCTTTGTTTTTGTGTTACCACAGTATGCAATATACTTGGGTGTCTTAAGATCAATATTAGGTAAAAAATGGCAAAAGAGAAACTGCTTTCTCTAGAAATGTGTCAGTCAATCATTGTTTTAAGGAATGAAGGCTACACAATGCTTGAAACTGCAGATTTCATACATAGGTGTAACTACAGTCTTCAAAGACATAGCACAACTGTCTCTAACAAGGACAGAAAGAGATGTGGAAGACCAGATGTGCAACTAAACAAGAGGATAAGTACATCAGAGTCTCTAGTTTGAGGAATAGACGCCTCACATGTCTATTCCTCAAACTACGTTTCGTAGACTCAAACTGGTCTACGAAACACCAGTTTCATGTACAATGTTCAGGGGTGCAGGCCTTATTGCAAAGAAAAAGACACTTAAAGAAAAGGTTCGAGTGGGCAAAGAAACACAGACATTGGACAACAGATAATTGGAAAAGAGTTTTATGGATTTTAACCCCATTGAGCATTTGTGGGATCAGCTAGACTGTAAGGTGTGTGAGAAGTGCCCGACAAGACAGACACATCTATGGCAGGTGCTACAGGAAGTGTGGGGTGAAAGGTCACCGGAGACTCTGGACAAACTGACAGCTAGAATGCCAAGGATCTGCAAAGCTGTCATTACTGCACGTGGAGGATTTTTTGATGAGAACTGTTTGAAGTAGTTTAAGACATTCTGAATTTTTTTTCAAATTGTAATCGTAATTGTTCAGGTTATTAATGTCCTGACTAAACATTGTGATCAGTTGAATGCCACTTTGGTGAATAAAAGTACCAATTCCTTTCCATAAGAGCAAAATCTGTAAATTATTCCAAACCTTTGGCCCCCAGTTATTTATATATATATATATATATATATATATATATATATATATATATATATATATACAACATATATATATATATATATATTATTATTATTTATTTTGTTTTACATTTTTTTACATATTTTTTTTGTTATTGTTCAGCTAATACAAATATTGTTGTTCAGAGTTAGTTCATGTCAGTGCTTTAATGTACAACTTGATTAAAAAATATATTAATGTTGTTAATCAATGTTAACTAATTCAACATTTTTGACAAGTGTTACAAATACTTCAGAGTTGAATCTCACTCTTGAACATTCATCATCAGAGAGAGGGGGCGTGGTTTGGAGTTTGGAGTGAAGAGCAGTGATTGGTTAAAATGTTTTTCAGAATCTAGCCAATAGGCGTCTGACACACTCTTATAAGTACTGTAATCGGGACCACAACAAATCATTGTTTCATTTTATAACTTAACGTTTTTTGACAATATATTGATAATGAGTGGCAGAGGTAAAACCGGCGGGAAAGCGCGAGCAAAGGCTAAAACTCGTTCCTCCAGGGCAGGACTGCAGTTCCCCGTCGGTCGTGTTCACAGGCTGCTCCGCAAAGGAAACTACGCACAGCGCGTTGGTGCCGGTGCTCCTGTTTATCTGGCCGCTGTGCTCGAGTATCTCACCGCTGAAATCCTGGAGTTGGCTGGAAACGCCGCTCGGGACAACAAGAAGACTCGTATCATTCCCCGTCACCTGCAGCTGGCAGTGCGGAACGACGAGGAGTTGAACAAACTCTTGGGTGGAGTGACCATCGCTCAGGGTGGTGTGCTGCCCAACATCCAGGCTGTGCTGCTGCCCAAGAAGACCGAGAAACCCGCCAAGAAGTAAACGGACTAAAGTCTGATTCACTGAAACACAAAGGCTCTTTTAAGAGCCGCCCAATTTAACTATAAGAGAGTGATGATTTACTTCAATGAATATTGTGATATACAGTAAACAAAAATAGACTTTAAAAAATACAAAGTGTGAGGTGAAGATTCAATTGTATTATTCATATCTCAACTTTATAATTGCAGTGTTGACTGTTTATAAAGCTACACAAAGAATCAAGTATCATTCGTGCCTGGGGAAACAAATAATAAAAACAGTATCTACTTCAAAATTCAGATGAAACATGAATAATAACTTGGTACGTATTAAACGTATGCACACAAATAATATATTTAATCTCAGATTATTATAAAAGAAACCTTTTAGGTTAAAATGTGTTCTGTAACGTTATACAAAGAATCAAGTCTAATTAAAAACATCGACATCAAAATACAGATAGCATGAATGAATAATTAGGTGTGGAATAATTATACATGTGCACACACGGAATATCACGTTTATATTTAATATCAGTTTAACATGCAACATACAGTATAATCTAAAATACAGATGAGATGAACTGAACAAAAGATCTTGAAGAAACTGTCGCCGCTTGTTTGAACACACGAGCCGCACAGTCATTGGTCAACTGTCACACATAGACGTCACTATCAGCCAATCACAAGCCTCGGAACCCTCCCCCCACTGAACTCATGGTCACACAAGGCTTTAAAGAGCAGCAGCAGCGGAACATTCAGTCACATTTTCTGTGAAGAACGGAGAAGAATCGTTGAAGTCATGGCAAGAACTAAACAGACCGCTCGTAAATCCACCGGTGGAAAAGCCCCGAGGAAGCAGCTCGCTACTAAAGCCGCCCGTAAGAGCGCACCAGCCACCGGCGGAGTCAAGAAGCCTCATCGTTACAGGCCCGGTACCGTGGCTCTGCGAGAGATCCGCCGTTATCAGAAGTCCACTGAGCTGCTGATTCGCAAACTGCCTTTCCAGCGTCTGGTGAGAGAAATCGCTCAGGATTTCAAGACGGATCTGCGCTTCCAGAGTTCCGCTGTCATGGCCCTGCAGGAGTCCAGCGAGGCTTATTTGGTCGGTCTGTTTGAGGACACCAACTTGTGTGCCATCCATGCCAAGAGGGTCACCATCATGCCCAAAGACATTCAGCTGGCCCGCCGCATTCGTGGAGAACGAGCTTAAATCCACAGTGACGTCATCCACATCAACCCCAAAGGCTCTTTTAAGAGCCACTTCAATCCACTGAACGAGTTAATTTCCAGTTTTTATTATTGATGGTTTCTAAATATATTTTCTGTGGTGGTCATTTTATTATTTCCGCTCTGTTAAGCAGCTGTACAATGATGAAAACTTTAGGTGCTATAATATCAAACCGTTATTTTGTCAACATAAATTATGATATTGAAAACGTGACAACTTCCCCCAACTTAACGTTGATTTAAAAACTATTGTCCTGAGAAGTTAAATGTAGAACTTTGCAAGTAAAAGTGTAATTTATGGTTTTGACTTGTTTACACAACTGCAGCAAAACCTGTTTTAGTTATATAATATGTAATATAATAAATATTTTTCATATTCTGGCTTTTGAACACGGAAGTAAATGATTGCAGGTTAAATACTGTAACAGTCATGTTAAACATCTGATAAATACTTATTTGTTTTATTATTTTACTTATATTATGATTCTCATTAATAAAATAATGATAATAAAAAAAATCATGAAACACTGGTTTAATCCTTAAATGTATATACATCGGGTCTTTACTGACCTCTGACCTCATTTCACTCCTTGTTCCTGATTGTGCACAAACCTCTTTATAGAGTAATACAATACAAATGCAAATCAGTTATTATTAATAATATTGATACTAATATACAAAAAATAAAATATCAAAATATATTGAAATAATTTTCAAGATAAATAAAAGGCTGTTTTCTTTCTGAACAAACATGAATAACCCAAATGTGTTTGATCATTTCATATTACATTTGCTGTTAGACACAAACAATGTTTCACAATATTTAAAACTCGCACTTAATAATATTGTTTGTAATTAAGTGTGTCCGTGATAATAAAGTCCAGTTTGATTTGCAACATATACATGTATGAAAAGAGATGAAACATAAAAGTAGATCTGAAAAATACCAAATGCAGGACAGTATAAAAGATAGTAAAATAGATTAAAATAGTTAAAAGCGGTTTATGTTTATAATTCACTGTAGTACTCGCAGAAAAATATTAAAATCATTTATGAACAATTATTTCTTAACTGTTTATTTTCTCATTATAATACTACAAAATAATAAAATGAGCGGGAGAATTAAACGAAGGAAATGTAATCGTGTGGAAACTTTCAAACATGAGGCGAGAGGAGGGACTTTCATTTGGAAGTCTTTGATTGGCTCTTTCCGGTCCGTCAAACTTTCAACTGTCCAATGAAATCATTGAATGTGTTTGACCAATGAAAATACGCCATCAGTGGCGCGCGTCATCTCCTCACAGAATTAGCATAGAGGAGGGAATAAATACTTCTGTGAGCGGAGTAAGAATCATTATATAGAGTTTGTTCTTCAGATCATCATGCCTGAACCAGCCAAATCCGCCCCGAAGAAGGGATCCAAGAAGGCCGTCACAAAGACCGCCGGTAAGGGAGGAAAGAAGCGTAGAAAGTCCAGGAAGGAGAGTTACGCTATCTACGTGTATAAAGTCCTGAAACAGGTTCATCCTGACACCGGGATCTCTTCCAAGGCGATGGGAATCATGAACTCTTTCGTCAACGACATCTTCGAGCGCATCGGCGGTGAAGCGTCTCGTCTCGCTCACTACAACAAGCGCTCCACCATCACATCGAGAGAGATCCAGACCGCCGTGCGTCTGCTGCTGCCCGGTGAACTGGCCAAACACGCCGTGTCTGAGGGCACAAAGGCCGTCACCAAATACACCAGCTCCAAGTAGAAGAACATCCGGTTTCTCAACCAACACAAAGGCTCTTTTAAGAGCCACAAATGTTCTCATCTAAAGAGTCTCTGTGTGTGCAAACTAAGATTATAAACTAAAATGTTTGCCTGATTGTGAAATGATTAATCAGAAATTGTTCTGTATTTGTGGAAGTGGCGTTTCTAGACTGCAGAAACTGCTTTTAGGGGGCACACTTTTAACATGTATTTAAATCTGCTTTCAGGATTATTACAAGTTGTTATTTCTAGAAGTTAAGAAAACAATTTAAAATCAAATGAATGTTTCATGTTCGTTTATTTCACAAGTAATTTTGTATAACAAATGTGATAACACATTTTTAATAGAAGCACATCTAGCCACTTCTCAGCATAAGAAAAATATATATGACTAATCTAACAAATCAAATTAGGCAGTCATCTGGAAATGTGTTAGATAATCTTGGCTTTTAGTATTAGTAGCAAAGTTCTGTTGTTTTTCACTGCTGTCTCATAGTCTTTAAATGCAACCATCTTGTAGTCTTTGTAGGTTGCCTTCCGATTTTTAAAACCACTCTCAAAAACTGACAATGGGCTGTTGTGAGGGCTAAAATGTTGACAGACAATATGCAGAGTCTAATATTCTGGAGTACTCAAGCCAGGGATGAATCTTGTACCATTCTGCTTTGAAGCTCCTCTTCCTGTCCCCCATCAGTGTCTTTGGATATGTTGTTAAGAGTGGCTGCACAGGTGGATGATCTCTACTCTTGGAGATATCTGTGTAAGATGAGTCACAGTGAATAATTATTTAGCATTCCATAGGTCCATAAGTCAAGCTCAAATGTTTTTGGAAAAACAAAAAAGAGCTAAAGCTGAGTATTCTCATCTCAATCAGCCTAAACATGTCTATAGACAACTGGCCTATAGCGACTGACAATTTAAGGTCCTTGACAAACCTGACGGTTCAGATGAAGTGCTTGTAGATGCTCAGGGCTCATCTTGCTCACACTCTAAAGTCGCACTTGGGAGCCTCATCTCTTTTCTCTTCTTGCTCCAGATGTTCAGTGCTCTCACTCTCTACACTGTCCAGTGTCTGTCTGCTCTCTGCCTCCAGACCTGCTGATTCCCTCCACAACTAAAATACCTTGCTGATGGGATCTCTGTTCTTCTGGAGCTTCTTCTTTCTCTAAAGCTTTCATGTATTTATGACTCTTTTTCATAAGCATCTTCTCTCTTCAGTCTTGACTGACCACTATTTGTATTATTAAAGGACAGTATGTCCTTTGGGTTTTTTCTCTTCATTTTAACTACAAAGCAGAAAAGGATGAAAGTCTAAATGAAAAGAGAAGCTCACTCAAAAATCCTATCATTATTTACAAGCCATTTAAAACCCATTTTACTTTCTGTAGATATAATGAAAGGAAACATATATAAAAGGAAATGGTGATTCTGACTGATGAACTGTCAGGCTTTGATCCAGGCTCCAAAACATTTATATCCCTATGCCGCCTCAAGGTCTTTGGGGGGACTCCAAATTGATGGGCTGCAGCTTTCAAAGCAGAGCTTGCTCTGTATAAGCACCACGTTTACCTTTTCTCTTATATGTCCGCATCATTAAGGAGAGAAAAAAATATAGTCTATATCAGGTTGAAATTTCTACACTAGGCCTATATGGGGTTGATAATTGATTTATTTGTTCACCACTATCATCAAGACTAACAGCAAACCCTAAATAAATATTAAACTTATAAATTATATATGTAGTGAAACATATTCAATAACTGCATAAAAAGCCACAATGTTTTATCATTGGGTCACCTAACCACCTTCCATCAGTGAGCTAACTGTGCTAGCAAGCTAGCTAGCTTATGTTCACTTGAAGTAATTTTTAACCGGCATGCATCTGGTGATCGGTTCTGCTGAAATTGTGAAATTTAGGCTCCTCCTTCAGTGCTTGGTTTCTACTAGGTCCTGTAGGCAACATTAAATATCCTTTCCAGCCACTTCTTTCTCACATTCTGTTTATACTCGTATATTTGTCATTATGTCTGGAAGAGGTAAAGGCGGTAAAGGACTCGGGAAAGGAGGCGCCAAGCGTCACCGCAAAGTGTTGCGTGATAACATCCAGGGAATCACCAAACCCGCAATCCGTCGTCTCGCTCGCCGTGGCGGTGTCAAGCGTATCTCCGGTCTGATCTACGAGGAGACTCGCGGTGTGTTGAAGGTGTTTCTGGAGAACGTTATCCGTGATGCCGTCACCTACACTGAACACGCCAAGAGAAAGACCGTCACTGCCATGGACGTTGTGTACGCGCTGAAACGACAGGGACGAACTCTGTACGGATTCGGAGGATAAACGACTTTATTCAGGAGAAATCAGACCAACCCAACGGCTCTTTTAAGAGCCACACACAATCTCACACAAAGAGTTGATGACTACTGATGTTGAATTATCGTCACTTCGGGTAATTTATGAGCAAGTAGAACTTTTCTGAGTTATAATAAAGAAAATATTTCATGTAAAAATAATTCATGTTTTCTCTCTGAACAATCTCACGGAATCAAAGCGATCATAGTTTAATGAGATTAATTATTTTACATTATGAAGTTTCTTTGGAGATCTGTAAGAACTTTCTGTATCAGCAGAAGTTTATAATGAATAACAGCATCGTCTTTCCAAGAATAAAGTGGATTCTTAAATATTTTGTTTAATCATATCTCATGTGATTTTCAAACACGTACAGAATTACAGATGAAGTTTCTATGGGCGAGTAATAATACAGTCCAGATTTACTTTTAGCACAAAAATATCTGTGTGACATATATGAGGAAAAACAAATAGACCAGAATAGCACTAAACACAGAAAGATATAAAAAGAAAATTAGATTTAGCAAATAATAATAAAAAAATGTGCGGTTAAATTATATATATATTGAATTGTTAAGTACTTTCAGAAAGTAAATGAATACTTTATTCACTAAATAATTTTTTTTTGAGAAACTTTTGTTTTCTTTTTCATTATATTACACATTATTTTACTAGAAAAAAATGCGCGGGAGAACTAAAATAGTTTAAGGTTCAATTTAATGGTTTAATACTGAAATCCTTAATAATTATTTCTTAAGAACTGTTTATTTTCTCATAATAATACTACAAAATAAAGAAAAATGAGCGGCAGAACTAAACAAAGGAAATGTAATCGTGTGGGGGGTGGAAACTTTCAAACATGAGGCGAGAGGAGGGACTTTCATTTGGAAGTCTTTGATTGGCTCTTTCAGGCCCGTCAATCTTACAACTGTCCAATGAAATCATTGAATGTGTTTGACCAATGAAAATACGCCATCAGAGGCGCGCGTCATCTCCTCACAGAATTAGCATAGAGGAGGGAATAAATACTTCTGTGAGCGGAATAAGAATCATTATTCTGAGTTTATTCTTCAGACCATCATGCCTGAACCAGCCAAATCAGCCCCGAAGAAGGGATCCAAGAAGGCCGTCACAAAGACCGCCGGTAAGGGAGGAAAGAAGCGCAGAAAGTCCAGGAAGGAGAGTTACGCTATCTACGTGTATAAAGTCCTGAAACAGGTTCATCCTGACACCGGGATCTCTTCCAAGGCGATGGGAATCATGAACTCTTTCGTCAACGACATCTTCGAGCGCATCGGCGGTGAAGCGTCTCGTCTCGCTCACTACAACAAGCGCTCCACCATCACATCGAGAGAGATCCAGACCGCCGTGCGTCTGCTGCTGCCCGGTGAACTGGCCAAACACGCCGTGTCTGAGGGCACAAAGGCCGTCACCAAATACACCAGCTCCAAGTAGAAGAACATCCGGTTTCTCAACCAACACAAAGGCTCTTTTAAGAGCCACACATGTTCTCATTTAAAGAGTTTCTAGTGCACTTGTAGACTTTTGCTGGTAATTATGTTCGTAGTAATGTATGCTTATTTAGTTGTCAGAAAATGCCAAACTATAATGGAGAAACAAATACAAGTTTTTGTCCTAAATACATTTTAATAAGTTTAATAGAAGAAAAGTTTCCTTCACAATTTCTTTGACAAAACAATACCTTAAAGGTTGCCCCAGTGCTGTTGCCAGAGATGAACCTGTGTTGAATAATAACAATTCTTCCTGTAAAGTCCATTTATATTATTTCAGAAGTTCACCACTAGAGGTCACAGTATTATTGTTGTTGGCTGACACATGGGTTTGGAACAACATGAGGGTTATTCAATTCTGAGTTTTTATCATTGTTGGGTGAACAGGTAATAAACTCAAGACCACAAGACTCGAGTTTCTTGGTCATTTGTGAAATTGTAGAAATGTGAAATCTATTTGGAACCATTAGAAGCTTAATCAAATTCATAAACAAATATATAGATCATAAATAGTTTATTTTACTGTCTATTTAGCACCATATTAAATCAATTTGATGATTTCATGTTTGTTCATCTCACATTAATTGACACTGTAATTGTTGTACTGATATGTTGCTCAGAACTGCAGAAGACGTTCACCCACTGTTGCACTTCGCGTATATAGTTCAGTTAGGGTTAATTAGAGTTAGGTAGGTTGTTAGGGTTAAGTTGTTAGGTGAAGTTAGGTCGTTAGGGTTAAGTTGTTATGTTTAGTTAGGGTTAGGTTGTGAGGGTTAAGATGTTAGGTTTAGTTAGGTTGTTAGGGTTAAGTTGTTAGGTCGTTAGGGTTAAGTGTTTAGGTTGTTAGGGTTAATTTGTTAGGTTAAGTTAGGGTTTAGTGGTTAGGTTGTTAGGGTTAAGTTGTTAGGGTTAAGTTGTTAGGTTAAGTTAGGGTTTAGTGGTTAGGTTGTTAGGGTTAAGTTGTTAGGGTTAAGTTTTTAGGTTTAGTTAGGTTGTTAGTGTTAAGTTGTCATGTTTAGTTAGGGTTAAGATGTTATGTTTAGTTAGGTTGTTAGGGTTAAGTTGTTAGGTTTTGTTAGGGTTAAGTTGTTAAGTTTAGTTTGGGTTAGGTTGTTAGGGTTAGGTTGTTGGGTTTAGTTAGGGTTTAGTTGTTAGGGTTAGGTTGTTGGGTTTAGTTAGGTTGTTAGGGTTAAGTTGTTAGGGTTAATTAGGGTTTGGTTGTTAGGGTTAAGTTGTTAGGTTTAGTTAGGGTTAGGTTGTTAGGTTTAAGTTGTTATGTTTAGTTAGGGTTTGGTTGTTAGGGTTAAATTGTTAGGTTTAGTTAGGTTGTTAGGGTTAGTTAGCATTTGGTTGTTAGGGTTAGGTTGTTGAGTTTAGTTAGAGTTAGGTTGTTGGGTTTATTTAGATTGTTAGGGTTAAGTTGTTAGGGTTAGTTAGGGTTTGGTTGTTTGGTTAAGTTGTTAGGTTTAGTTAGGGTTAGGTTGTTAGGGTTAAGTTGTTAAGGTTAAGTTCTTAAGTTAAGTTAGGTCGTTAGGGTTCAGTTTTTAGGTTTAGTTAGGGTTAAGTTGTTATGTGAAGTTAGTTTGTTAGGGTTAAGTTTTTAGGTTTAGTTAGGATATTAGGGTTAGGTTGTTATGTTTAGTTAGGGTTAGGTTGTTAGGGTTAAATTGTTAGGTCGTTAGGGTTAAGTTTTTAGGTTTAGTTTGGTTGTTAGGGTTTGGTTAAGTTGTTAGGTCGTTAGGGTTAAGTTTTTACATCGTTAGGGTTAAGTTTTTACATTGTTAGGGTTAAGTTGTTAGGTTAAGTTAGGGTTTAATGGTTAGGTTGTTAGGGTTAAGTTTTTAGGTTTAGTTTGGTTGTTAGGGTTTGGTTAGGTTGTTAGGGTTAAGTTGTTAGGTTTAGTTAGGGTTAAGTTGTTAGGTTGTTAGGGTAAAGTTTTTAGGTTTAGTTAGGTTAGGGTTAGGGTTTAGGGTTCTAGCATTAGTGACATTTACTATTAAGAGCTCCATTCTTAAAATGTTCCCAAACTAACCGATACTGTCATAAGAAGCAAATGTGAGCTGAAAAACAATTTCTGAAGCCATTTTACTTGTAATTAGTGAATTCAGGTGGTTGTTTTAAGGTTATTTCACCAGGAAACTTCTGCGATTATAGTACATACAACACGCCACAATTATTTATTGAAAATGTAGATAATTCTGTGAGACCAGGTTGAATAGAAATAAATTAAATTCAAAGAAACTCACATGCTGTAAAATTGTCATACACATAAATATGGGGTATTTGTTGAATATAATCATAAATACAGAGGTGGGTCGAGTAGCCAAAACTTACTCAAGTACAGAATGATTAATAACGCTATTAAAATTATTGTAAATCAAGGAAACTGTCATCATTCACCACCATGATGTTCCAAACCCATGTAACTTCTTTCTTCCATGCATCGAATTAAAGTGATTTTTCATTAAAAAAATAAAAGTGCACTCATTTACTCGCCTTCACACCATCCCATACGTATATGACTTTCTTTGTTCTGCAGAACACAAATTCATTATTTTTCAGAGCTGATATTCTTCTAAACATCTTTGGCATGAGGGTGAGTAAATGATGCAAGACTTTTCATTTTGGGGAAATTATTCCTTTAAGAAGACGTTAGTCAGAATGATCAATCATAATTTACTTAAACTACATGTTTCCCTCCTCCATATAATGGAAGTGAATGGTGACTGAGTCCCAAACACTCTTAATATCTTTTGGGTTCCTCTGAATACATAAAGCTTCATGGGGTGGGAAGAACATGAGGGTGGGGAAGTGATGATATAATATTAATTAAAGGCTGAACTATCACTTTAAGGACAATTATTAGATTTCCCTTTCAGCTTGTTATTTAACAGCTGTTTTAAAAATCAGAATGAGTCACATAAACTGAAAACTGCTTCAGAGTTTTGTGTCGTGTTTTAGGCTCCTCCTTCACTTCTATGTTTCTACTAGGTCCTGTAGACATCCTTAAATACGCTCTCCAGCAACTCTGTTCTTCACATTCTGTTTGTACTCGTCTATTCGGCATCATGTCTGGAAGAGGTAAAGGCGGAAAAGGACTCGGGAAAGGAGGCGCCAAGCGTCACCGCAAAGTGTTGCGTGATAACATCCAGGGAATCACCAAACCCGCAATCCGTCGTCTCGCTCGCCGTGGCGGTGTCAAGCGTATCTCCGGTCTGATCTACGAGGAGACTCGCGGTGTGTTGAAGGTGTTTCTGGAGAACGTTATCCGTGATGCCGTCACCTACACTGAACACGCCAAGAGAAAGACCGTCACTGCCATGGACGTTGTGTACGCGCTGAAACGACAGGGACGAACTCTGTACGGATTCGGAGGATAAACGACTTTATTCAGGAGAAATCAGACCAACCCAACGGCTCTTTTAAGAGCCACCCACAATCTCACACAAAGAGTTGATGACTACAGCAAGTAGAACTTTTCTGAGTTATAATAAAGAAAATATTTCATGTAAAAATAATTCATGTTTTCTCTCTGAACAATCTCACGGAATCAAAACGATCATAGTTTAATGAGATTAATTATTTTACATTCTGAAGTTTCTTTGGAGATCAGTATGAACTTTCTGTAACAGAAGTTTATAATGAATAACAGCATCGTCTTTCCAAGAATAAAGTGGATTCTTAAATGTTTTGTTTAATCATATTTCATGTGATTTTCAAACACGTACAGAATTACAGATGAAGTTTCTATGGGCGAGTAATAATACAGTCCAGATTTACTTTTAGCACAAAAATATCTGTGTGGCATATATGAGGAAAAACAAATAGACCAGAATAGCACTAAACACAGAAAGATATAAAAAGAAAATTAGATTTAGCAAATAATAATAAAAAAATGTGCGGTTAAATTATATATATATATTGAATTGTTAAGTACTTTCAGAAAGTAAATGAATACTTTATTCACTAAATAATTTTTTTTTGAGAAACTTTTTTCTTTTTCATTATATTACACATTATTTTACTAGAAAAAAAATGCGCGGGAGAACTAAAATAGTTTAAGGTTCAATTTAATGGTTTAATACTGAAATCCTTAATAATTATTTCTTAAGAACTGTTTATTTTCTCATAATAATACTACAAAATAAAGAAAAAATGAGCGGGAGAACTAAACAAAGGAAATGTAATCGTGTGGGGGGTGGAAACTTTCAAACATGAGGTGAGAGGAGGGACTTTCATTTGGAAGTCTTTGATTGGCTCTTTCCGGTTGTCAAACTTACAACTGTCCAATGAAATCATTGAATGTGTTTGACCAATGAAAATACGCCATCAGAGACGCGCGTCATCTCCTCACAGAATTAGCATAGAGGAGGGAATAAATACTTCTGTGAGCTGAATATGAATCATTATTCTGAGTTTGTTCTTCAGATCATCATGCCTGATCCAGCCAAATCCGCCCCGAAGAAGGGATCCAAGAAGGCCGTCACAAAGACCGCCGGTAAGGGAGGAAAGAAGCGCAGAAAGTCCAGGAAGGAGAGTTACGCTATCTACGTGTATAAAGTCCTGAAACAGGTTCATCCTGACACCGGAATCTCTTCCAAGGCGATGGGAATCATGAACTCTTTCGTCAACGACATCTTCGAGCGCATCGGCGGTGAAGCGTCTCGTCTCGCTCACTACAACAAGCGCTCCACCATCACATCGAGAGAGATCCAGACCGCCGTGCGTCTGCTGCTGCCCGGTGAACTGGCCAAACACGCCGTGTCTGAGGGCACAAAGGCCGTCACCAAATACACCAGCTCCAAGTAGAAGAACATCCGGTTTCTCAACCAACACAAAGGCTCTTTTAAGAGCCACACATGTTCTCGTTTAAAGAGTTTCTAGTGCACTTGTAGACTTTTGCTGGTAATTATGTTCGTAGTAATGTATGCTTATTTAGAGTTGTCAGAAAATGCCAAACTATAATGGAGAAACAAATACAAGTTTTTGTCCTAAATACATTTTAATAAGTTTAATAGAAGAAAAGTTTCCTTCACAATTTCTTTGACAAAACAATACCTTAAAGGTTGCCCCAGTGCTGTTGCCAGAGATGAACCTGTGTTGAATAATAACAATTCTTCCTGTAAAGTCCATTTATATTATTTCAGAAGTTCACCACTAGAGGTCACAGTGTTATTGTTGTTGGCTGACACATGGGTTTGGAACAACATGAGGGTTATTCAATTCTGAGTTTTTATCATTGTTGGGTGAACAGGTAATAAACTCAAGACCACAAGACTCGAGTTTCTTGGTCATTTGTGAAATTGTAGAAATGTGAAATCTATTTGGAACCATTAGAAGCTTAATCAAATTCATAAACAAATATATAGATCATAAATAGTTTATTTTACTGTCTATTTAGCACCATATTAAATCAATTTGATGATTTCATGTTTGTTCATCTCACATTAATTGACACTGTAATTGTTGTACTGATATGTTGCTCAGAACTGCAGAAGACGTTCACCCACTGTTGCACTCGCGTATATAGTTCAGTTAGGGTTAATTAGAGTTAGGTAGGTTGTTAGGGTTAAGTTGTTAGGTGAAGTTAGGTCGTTAGGGTTAAGTTGTTATGTTTAGTTAGGGTTAGGTTGTGAGGGTTAAGATGTTAGGTTTAGTTAGGTTGTTAGGGTTAAGTTGTTAGGTCGTTAGGGTTAAGTGTTTAGGTTGTTAGGGTTAAGTTGTTAGGTTAAGTTAGGGTTTAGTGGTTAGGTTGTTAGGGTTAAGTTGTTAGGGTTAAGTTTTTAGGTTTAGTTAGGTTGTTAGTGTTAAGTTGTTATGTTTAGTTAGGGATAAGATGTTAGGTTTAGTTAGGTTGTTAGGGTTAAGTTGTTAGGTTTGGTTAGGTTGAGGTTGTTAGGGTTAAGTTGTTAAGTTTAGTTTGGGTTTGGTTGTTAGGGTTAGGTTGTTGGGTTTAGTTAGGGTTTGGTTGTTAGGGTTAGGTTGTTGGGTTTAATTAGGTTGTTAGGGTTAATTAGGGTTTGGTTGTTAGGGTTAAGTTGTTAGGTTTGGTTAGGGTTTGGTTGTTAGGGTTAAGTTGTTAGATTTATTTAGGTTGTTAAGGTTAAGTTGTTAGGGTTAGTTAGGATTAGGTTGTTAGGGTTAAGTTGTTAGGGTTAGTTAGGGTTTGGTTGTTAGGGTTAGGTTGTTGAGTTTATTTAGGGTTAGGTTGTTGGGTTTATTTAGGTTGTTAGGGTTAAGTTGTTAGGTTTAGTTAGGGTTAAGTTTTTAGGTTCAGTTTGGTTGTTAGAGTTTGGTTAGTTTGTTAGGGTTAAGATGTTATGTTTAGTTAGGTTGTTAGGGTTAAGTTGTTAGGTCGTTAGGGTTAAGTTGTTAGGTTGTTAGGGTTAAGTTGTTAGGTTAAGTTGTTAGGGTTAAGTTTTTAGGTTTAGTTAGGTTGTTAGGGTTAAGTTGTTATGTTTAGTTAGGGTTAGGTTGTTAGGGTTAAGATGTTAGGTTGTTAGGGTTAAGGTGTTAGGTTTAGTTAGGTTGTTAGGGTTAAGGTGTTAGGTTTAGTTAGGTTGTTAGGGTTAAGTTGTTAGGTTTGGTTAGGGTGAGGTTGTTAGGGTTAAGTTTTTAGGGTTAGTTAGGGTTTGGTTTTTAGGGTTAGGAAGTTGGGTTTAGTTAGGGTGAGGTTGTTAGGGTTAAGTTGTTAGGGTTAGTTAGGGTTTGGTTGTTAGGGTTAGGTTGTTGGGTTTATTTAGAGTGAAGTTGTTAGGGTTAGTTAGGGTTTGGTTTTTAGGGTTAAGTTGTTAGGTTTAGTTAGGTTTTTAGGGTTAGGTTGTTAGGGTTAAGTTGTTATGTTTAGTTAGGGTTTGGTTGTTCGGGTTAAGTTCTTAGGTTTAGTTAGATTGTTAGGGTTAAGTTGTTAGGTTTGTTTAAGGTGAGGTTGTTAGGGTTAAGTTGTTAGGGTTAGTTAGGGTTTGGTTGTTAGGGTTAAGTTATTAGGTTGTTATGTCATTAGGGTTAAGTTTTTAGGTTTAGTTAGGGTTAAGTTGTTATGTGAAGTTAGGTTGTTAGGGTTACGTTTTTAGGTTTAGTTAGGTTGTTAGGGTTACGTTTTTAGGTTTAGTTTGGTTGTTAGGGTTAGGTTGTTATGTTTAGTTAGGGTTAGGTTGTTAGGGTTAAGATATAAGGTTTAGTTAGGTTGTTAGGTTAAGTTGTTATGTTTAGTTAGGGTTAGGTTGTTAGGGTTAAGATGTTAGGTTAAGTTAGGTTGTTAGGGTTAAGTTGTTAGGTTTAAGTTTTTAGGTTTAGTTAGGGTTAAGTTTTTAGGTTTAGTTTGGTTGTTAGGGTTTGGTTATGTTGTTAGGGTTAAGATATTAGGTTGTTAGGGTTAAGTTTTTAGGTCGTTAGGGTTAAGTTTTTACGTCGTTAGGGTTAAGTTGTTAGGTTACGTTAGGGTTTAGTGGTTAGGTTGTTAGGGTTAAGCTGTTAGGGTTAAATTTTTAGGTTTAGTTAGGCTTAAGTTGTTAGGTTTAGTTTGGTTGTTAGGGTTTGGTTAGGTTGTTAGGGTTAAGATGTTAGGTTTAGTTAGGTTGTTAGGGTTAAGTTGTTAGGTCCTTAGGGTTAAGTTGTTAGGTTAAGTTGTTAGGGTTAAGTTTTTAGGTTTAGTTAGGTTGTTAGGGTTAAGTTGTTATGTTTAGTTAGGGTTAGGTTGTTAGGGTTAAGTTTTTAGGTTTAGTTAGGTTGTTAGGGTTAAGTTGTTATGTTTAGTTAGGGTTAGGTTGTTAGGGTTAAGATGTTAGGTTTAGTTAGATTGTTAGGGTTAAGTTGTTAGGTTTAGTTAAGTTGTTAGGGTTAAGTTGTTAGGTTTGGTTAGGGTGAGGTTGTTAGGGTTAAGTTGTTAGGGTTTTTTAGGGTTTGGTTTTTAGGGTTAGGTTGTTGGATTTAGTTAGGGTGAGGTTGTTAGGGTTAAGTTGTTAGGGTTAGTTAGGGTTTGGTTGTTAGGGTTAGGTTGTTGGGTTTAGTTAGGGTGAAGTTGTTAGGGTTATTTAGGGTTTGGTTGTTAGGGTTAAGTTGTTAGGTTTAGTTCTGGTTAGGTTATTAGGGTTAGGTTGTTAGGGTTAAGTTGTTATGTTTAGTTAGGGTTTGGTTGTTCGGGTTAAGTTGTTAGGTTTAGTTAGGTTGTTAGGTTTAAGTTGTTAGGTTCAGTTAAGGTGAGGATGTTAGGGTTAAGTTTTTAGGGTTAGTTAGGATTTGGTTGTTAGGGTTAGGTTGTTGGGTTTATTTAGGTTGTTAAGGTTATGTTGTTAGGGTTAGTTAGGGTTTGGTTGTTAGGTTTAGTTAGGGTTAGGTTGTTAGGGTTAAGCTGTTAGGTTTAGTTAGGTTTTTAGGGTTAATTTGTTAGGTTTGGTTAAGGTGAGGTTGTTAGGGTTAAGTTGAGAGGGTTAGTTAGGGTTTGGTTGTTAGGGTTAGGTTGTTGGGTTTAGTTAGGGTTAGGTTGTTAGGGTTAGGTTGTTGGGTTTATTTAGGTTGTTAGGGTTAAGTTGTTAGGTTTGGTTCGGGTGAGGTTGTTAGGTTTAAGTTGTTAGGGTTAGTTAGGGTTTGGTTTTTAGGGTTAGGAAGTTGGGTTTAGTTAGGGTGAGGTTGTTAGGGTTAAGTTGTTAGGGTTAGTTAGGGTTTGGTTGTTAGGGTTAGGTTGTTGGGTTTAGTTAGAGTGAAGTTGTTAGGGTTAGTTAGGGTTTGGTTGTTAGGGTTAAGTTGTTAGATTTAGTTAGGTTTTTAGGGTTAGGTTGTTAGGGTTAAGTTGTTATGTTTAGTTAGGGTTTGGTAGTTCGGGTTAAGTTGTTAGGTTTAGTTAGGTTGTTAGGGTTAAGTTGTTAGGTTTGGTTAAGGTAAGGTTATTAGGGTTAAGTTGTTAGGGTTAGTTAGGGTTTGGTTGTTAGGGTTAGGTTGTTGGGTTTAGTTATGGTTAGGTTGTTAGGGTTAAGTTGTTAGGTTTAGTTAGGGTTAGGTTGTTAGGGTTAAGTTGTTAAGGTTAAGTTCTTAGGTTAAGTTAGGTCGTTAGGGTGAAGTTTTTAGGTTTAGTTAGGGTTAAATTGTTATGTGAAGTTAGGTTGTTAGGGTTAAGTTTTTAGGTTTAGTTAGGTTGTTAGGGTTAAGTTTTTAGGTTTAGTTTGGTTGTTAGGGTTAGGTTGTTATGTTTAGTTAGGGTTAGGTTGTTAGGATTAAGATGTTAGGTTTAGTTAGGTTGTTAGGTTAAGTTGTTATGTTTAGTTAGGGTTAGGTTGTTAGGGTTAAGATGTTAGGTTTAGTTAGGTTGTTAGGGTTAAGTTGTTAGGTTTAGTTAGGTCGTTAGGGTTAAGATTTTAGGTTTAGTTAGGGTTACGTTTTTAGGTTTAGTTTGGTTGTTAGGGTTTGGTTAGGTTGTTAGGGTTAGGATGTTAGGTTTAGTTAGGTTGTTAGGGTTAAGTTGTTAGGTCGTTAGGGTTAAGTTGTTCGGTTGTTAGGGTTAAGTTGTTAGGTTAAGTTGTTAGGGTTAAGTTTTTAGGTTTAGTTAGGTTGTTAGGTTTAAGTTGTTATGTTTAGTTAGGGATAGGTTGTTAGGGTTAGGTTTTTAGGTTTAGTTAGGTTGTTAGGGTTAAGTTGTTATGTTTAGTTTGGGTTAGGTTGTTAGGGTTAGGTTTTTAGGTTTAGTTAGGTTATTAGGGTTAAGATGTTAGGTTTAGTTAGGTTGTTAGGGTTAAGTTGTTAGGTTTAGTTAGGTTGTTAGGGTTAAGTTGTTAGGGTTAGTTAGGGTTTGGTTTTTAGGGTTAGGTTGTTGGGTTTAGTTAGGGTGAGGTTGTTAGGGTTAAGTTGTTAGGGTTAGTTAGGGTTTGGTTGTTAGGGTTAGGTTGTTGGGTTTAGTTAGGGTGAAGTTGTTAGGGTTATTTAGGGTTTGGTTGTTAGGGTTAAGTTGTTAGGTTTAGTTCTGGTTAGGTTATTAGGGTTAGGTTGTTAGGGTTAAGTTGTTATGTTTAGTTAGGGTTTGGATGTTCGGGTTAAGTTGTTAGGTTTAGTTAGGTTGTTAGGGTTAAGTTGTTAGGTTTGGTTAAGGTGAGGTTGTTAGGGTTAAGTTGTTAGGGTTAGTTAGGGTTTGGTTGTTAGGGTTAGGTTGTTGGGTTTTTTTAGGGTTAGGTTGTTAGGGTTAGGTTGTTGGGTTTATTTAGGTTGTTAAGGTTAAGTTGTTAGGGTTAGTTAGGGTTTGGTTGTTAGGTTTAGTTAGGGTTAGGTTGTTAGGGTTAAGCTGTTAGGTTTAGTTAGGTTGTTCGGGTTAAGTTTTTAGGGTTAAGTTGTTAGGTTAAGTTAGGTCGTTAGGGTTAATTTTTTAGGTTTATTTGGGGTTAACTTGTTAGGTGAAGTTAGGTTGTTAGGGTTAAGTTGTTAGGTGAAGTTAGGTTGTTAGGGTTAAGTTTTTAGGTTTAGTTTGGTTGTTAGGGTTAAGTTGTTATGTTTAGTTAGTGTTAGGTTGTTAGGGTTAAGATGTTAGGTGTAGTTAGGATGTTAGGGTTAAGTTGTTAGGTCGTTAGGGTTAAGTTTTTAGGTTGTTAGGGTTAAGTTGTTAGGTTAAGTTAGGGTATAGTGGTTAGGTTGTTAGGGTTAAGTTGTTAGGTCGTTAGGGTTTAGTGGTTAGGTTGTTAGGGTTAAGTTGTTAGGGTTAAGTTTTTAGGTTTAGTTAGGTTGTTAGGGTTAAGTTGTTATGTTTAGTTAGGATAAGATGTTAGGTTTAGTTAGGTTGTTAGGGTTACGTTGTTAGGTTTGGTTAGGGTTAGGGTTAGGGTTAAGTTGTTAGGTTTGGTTAGGGTGAGGTTGTTAGGGTTAAGTTTTTAGGGTTAGTTAGGGTTAGGTTGTTGGGTTTATTTAGGTTGTTATGGTTAAGTTGTTAGGGTTAGTTAGTGTTTGGTTGTTAGGTTTAAGTTGTTAGGTTTAGTTAGGGTTAGGTTGTTAGGGTTAAGTTGTTAGGTTTAGTTAGGTTGTTATGGTTAAGTTGTTAGGTTAAGTTAGGTCGTTAGGGTTAAGTTTTTAGGTTTAGTTAGGGTTAAGTTGTTATGTGAAGTTAGGTTGTTAGGGTTAAGTTGTTAGATTGTTAGGGTTAAGTTGTTAGAATTAGTTAGGTTGTTAGGGTTATGTTGTTAGTTTGTTAGGGTTAAGTTGTTAGGTTTAGTTAGGTCGTTATGGTGAAGTTTTTAGGTTGTTAGGGTTAAGTTGTTAGGTGAAGTTAGGTTCTTAGGGTTAAGTTTTTAGGTTTAGTTTGGTTGTTAGGGTTAAGTTGTTATGTTTAGTTAGGTTGTTAGGGTTAAGTTGTTTGGTTTAGTTAGGTCGTTAGGGTTAATTTTTAGGTTGTTAGGGTTAAGTTGTTAGGTTAAGTTAGGGTTTAGTGGTTAGGTTGTTAGGTTTAAGTTGTTAGGGTTAAGTTTTTAGGTTTAGTTTGGTTGTTAGGGTTTAGTCAGGGTTAGGTTGTTAGGGTTAAGATGTTAGGTTTAGTTAGGTTGTTAGGTTTAAGTTGTTAGGTCGTTAGGGTTAAGTTTTTAGGTTGTTAGGGTTAAGTTGTTAGGTTAAGTTAGGGTTTAGTGGTTAGGTTGTTAGGGTTAAGTTGTTAGGGTTAAGTTTTTAGGTTTAGTTAGGTTGTTAGGGTTAAGTTGTTATGTTTAGTTAGGTTGTTAGGGTTAAGTTGTTAGGTTTAGTTAGGTTTTTAGGGTTAAGTTGTTAGGTTTGTTAGGGTGAGGTTGTTAGGGTTAAGTTGTTAAGTTTAGTTTGGGTTAGGTTGTTAGTGTTAGTTAGGGTTTGGTTGTTAGGGTTAGGTTGTTGGGTTTAGTTAGGTTGTTAGGGTTAAGTTGTTAGGGTTAGTTAGGGTTTGGTTGTTAAGGTTAATTTGTTAGGGTTAGTTAGGATTACGTTGTTAGGGTTAAGTTGTTAGGTTTAGTTAGGTTGTTAGGCTTAAGTTGTTAGGTTGTTAGGTTTAAGTTGTTAGGGTTAGTTAAGTTGTTAGGGTTAATTTAGGGTTAGGGTTAGGGTTAGGGTTAGGGTTAGGGTTAGGGTTAGGATTAGGTTGTTAGGCGTAAGTTGTTAGGGTTAATTTGTTAGTTTTAGTTAGGGTTTGGTTTTTAGGGTTAAGTTGTTAGGGTTAGGGTTAACCCTAAATCCCTAAAGGGATTTTATTTTACATTGTGTAGCTGTAATGCACACATTTTTATGTTTACAATATTTATTCCATGCAAAATAACATTTGTGCCATTGAAAAATATAAAAGTGCACAATATGCAGATTTCACTTAGATACTAATCAAGTCAAGTCATGCTGTTTTTTGTCATATAAAGGTGTGTCTTTTTTACCAGGGCCGAGGTGTTCACAGACCATATTAGATCTTCTGTGATGTGGATACAAATTAACTTGAAAGCTACAGATTCTCTCCACATCACCTCCATTGATGTGTATGGAGTGTTGGTCGGTGTTTCCTGAAGTCTACAATGAGTTATTTTATTTTATTTCTGTTAAGGGTTCAGATGTTCTGGGCACATCACTGCACAAGCTTCACGTTAAAGGGCACCTATTATGGAATTTTGAAAATTACCTTTCATGTAGTGTGTTACATAGATTTAAGTGAACAAAAACATCCTGCAAAGTTTTATATATGAAAGTTCACCGTAAAAAAAGTTATTGTCTCTCAAAAGTAGGAGTCGACTCTGAGTCAATGTAATGAATCGTTTTTCCAACGAGTCATTTTCCTTTTCGTTGTGACGTCAAGACGAAAAATTATCAAATTGGCCGCGCCCACTCATTGTGCGCACAGACACCAGGGAAAACTTGAAAACATCATGTTGTCAACAAGACGCTGTGTTCTGAAGTGCGTATCAAAAGCGACCTTTTTTTCACTGCCCAGGGACGAGCATGTGAAGAATCAGAGTTTATAGGCTAGAGTTTATAGTTACAACTATACCACACAAGTATAGCCCGAACCTTGTGCTGTGTTCGCCTCATTTTAATGAGGATTGCTTTACGAACATGAATGCTTTCAAGTGTGGATTCGCGAGCCGGTTGATACTGAAGGAAGGTTCAGTGCCAAGTTTATTTGGATCAGCTTCCTCCTCCGAATCACAACCTGTAAGTATTATTAATAATTGTTGCTTTTATGTGTTTTTTAGCATGCTTAACAAGTATTTGTGTGTGTTGTGTAAGTTACGCTCAGCGCAGCTTCTAGGTCTCCAATGTCAATTTTTTTTAAATATGTGAAATGTTTGTCGATGTTATTGGAGTTGTCATAAAGAATAGAGCAATAACTTGTAGTAATGCAGTGCTTTATCAATATGTTTATGCATTGGCCTAACGCAAACAATAACTGATTGGGTGTTTACCACCGAACATTGGGCTATGATCGCTAACATAAATCAACTGAAATTCCTTCTCTGATTTTGATTTTTTACTACAAAGCAGTGATTGGCGTTCCGTTTTCTGTCAATCTCTGCGCAGAGTATACCAATCACAACTGACTGGGTCATCTTACCAATCACCGCAGATTAGCGTCACGCAAAGGAGGGGTTTGGAAAAATGAGTCGTTGAACAAATCAGGTAAACATAAATGCATATTATAAGACAACAAAAGTGTTTTTTGTCATTGCATGCATGTAAAACTGTTGTTGGGGACTCCCAAAACAATATTAGGAACATTTTAAATGCCATAATAGGTGCCCTTTAAGAGAAAGACCGTCATTGACATGGACCACACACAAAATCTCACATAGTATTTAATGTTTATTGTTACAAATTCTGAGTGTGATGAAGATTTCAGTGACCCCCAAAGGCTCTTTTAAGAGCCACACATGTTCTCATTTAAAGAGTGCTTCTGCAATCTAGGAGGAGATTTGTGTAAGATACTAATTGTGACGGTCAATATCAAAGGTTCGTAGCTTGTGACAAAAAACACATTTCACTTTGAAAGACTGTATCAGAGCTTGATTTGTATTGGTAAAAAATCAAATGACCTGCGACGAATCTTTATTCAGCTAAAAACACAAAAACGACATTATAGCATTCATACATTCTTCAAAACTCTTTTTTTTTATCAGCATTTTTTATTTTGAACCTTGAATGAAGCTTATAATAATGAATCCATTTTCAAATAATTTATGTTGAAATCCTCATTGCTTCATAAATCTTAATTTGCCCATCACAAGTCTATAGTTGGAAATCACACAATAGACGCTTGGATATTCATGTACTTAAAGGGTTTAGATGTTAATAGCAAGCAAAACCCCATTTTCAAGTTCTTCAATGGACAGACCGATGTTTGGCAAGATTGAAAGAGTAATATATATAAAAAAGGAAGCTTTTGACTGGAAATAGATTAAGCTTATAATTAGTTTTGAAGCACTGCACACTGAGGACATCAGCAATTCACAGGCATGTAAATACGATGGGAAGAATTGTGTCAAAAGCAGCTACAATGACAGTGGATTGAAAATGATCAGCTTAAGGTTATTTTATTATTATTATTATTATTATTATTATTATTATTATTGAAAGACAATCTATACAATTCTTTAAAACAGCTCTAAATCTTTTAAAACTAAGTCTTTTTTTGATTCTTGGCAATCTAGCTATCATTTTGTCCAGATACTCAGGTGACATTTCACCCCACACTTCCTGTAGCACTTGTCATAGATGTGACTGTCTTGTCAGGCACTTCTCACACACCTTACAGTCGAGCTGATCCCCCAAAAGCTCAATGGGGTTAAGATCCATGACACTCTTTTCCATTTATCTGTTGTTCAATGGCTGTGTTTCTTTGCCCACTCTAACCTTTTCGTTTTGTTTTTCTGTTTCAAAAGTGGCTTTTTCTTTGCAATTCTTCCCATAAGGCCTCCTGAGTCTTCTCTTTACAGTTGTACATGAAACTGGTGTTGGCGATTCTCAGTTCATTGATCTGTTGACTTGAGAACTGTTGAGACATGAGTGTTAAGTCCGATTTGAGAACTAGTTAATTGCAAAGAGTTGGCAAAGCAGATATCACCACTTCTATTATCATATTTCTCCCGATTATCGGCTCATTTCGATTCAGAGTGTCAGGCACATCCGAGAAACAGGTTAAGATAGAGTAACTTGTGGATCACTGTTGACTTGAGACGCAAACGGCCTCAAATGTTTCAGTCTGATTTGATTAACTAGTTCAACTCATTCACGAAAAAGAACCGTTTCAAAAAAACGATTCATTCTAGGGATGGGCGGATCGATCCTAAAAGTATCGATACATCCGATACTGATGTTGTATCGAAAATATCTATCCTCACACAAAAATATTGATTCTAAATTATTTATTTATTTTTTTAACTAGGGGTATTATTATTTGTTTATCACGAACAATAATCATAATCTTCAAAATGAAATAAAATGTATTAGGCTATATTAGAAAATTATAGCTAATATAGCCTATAAACGGTTTCTTCTTCCACTCATCTTAACATTCATAAATGCTGAAAGACACGAGCAGACAAGCACTTGTGACATCACAAGACTTGTTCAAACAAGAGGGATCAGTGCCTTGTACTTGTGTCATGGTAATGAAAGAAAATCAGAGAAACAGCTTCTGGTGTGTAGTCTACATCGTATGCCCTCCTGTCAGTTTTAGGATTTGGCGTATGCCCACATGAAAGAACTGATGACACGTGAACAACGAGCATTTGACCCGGAACCTTTTCAATCTAATAACGCGATGCCGCATCACCGTTGAGTGAATTGTGTTTCATTATAAAAAAATTTTTTTAAATTACAGAGATTCTCTCTAAATGCGCACGGAGGAGCAGACACTGGGACTAAGTTGATACACCAATCAGAACGTTCATTTCAGACGCGATTGGATATTTGCCAAACAATAATATTGTCCGTTTCGGTAAGGGGCAGGACAATTCCCAGCGTCTGACATCCCTGGAAAAAACTATAATTTGCCCTGCGTATTTATTTCTCTGCTAAACTTAAATATATGTACATATATATATCTGGTGCAGTGATATCCAGCAGATGGAAATTACTTCAATTAATCACATGTTTTGTAGAAGGAATAACACATTTTATTTTATATAAAGGATTAAGTCCTGGAATTAACCTAATAATAATAATAATAAAATGCCTTGTCTTTGTATAATGAACAAAGTAAAGTACAGATAATGAGATGAGGCCTCAAAGCTGGAAACAGGTGCATAGAGCCAGAGAGTTGAGTGGTTATACTCTCTCAGGACCAAAGTTAATGTTTTTGGTTTTTATACCCTCTTAAGACTGTGCAAAGAAATATTTCCTTTCTTGGTACAGTACGTTCTGGACAAATGGCGAGGTTTGTAACTCAGGGTGCACTGTAAACCCCAACGTTCAAAGTAATTAAATAGATTAAGTAGTGTTTACTCAAAGTTTTAGAAAAGTTCTACTAACTTAATTATGACAATTGGTGTAAAATGTTCTTCCTTTTTGAGTAATTTGAACTAATAATTTTTGATTAAATGGAACTATTTTGTGTATAAGTAAGCATAACTTCAAAACATAACTTAAGTACAACTTAAACAAATTAAGTAATTACATGCTAAGAATGATAAAGTCATGTTATTTATATTGTTTCAAATAGGGATGATTTAAAAATAAACGTAATTTATATAGCACATGCTAAAATATAATACAATCTCAAAGTGCCTCACCAAATAAGTAAAATCGATCATAACAAATAAATTGCAATCATAGCCTATTAAAACAGTAACAATTTGATTGGGGCAAATGGTCTGAATGCATTAGACATTAGTTGAAGAATAAATGTATTTATTTTTTTAATTTTTATTGTCATCAGTTTAATGTAGCCTATATATATATTTATTTTTACTTAAGTGTTGAGCAGCTACAGGGATACTTTTTTTGTAATCTCTGATTCAACCTCCGCTTCAAACGCGGCGCTAATGCGCATACTACACTGATTCCTTACCGCTCTTTAAAAAAAAACAGAAGAAGAAAAGTTTGTACAAGGTGGCGGGAAGCAACGGAAGGCTTGCAGAAAATTACTACCTACGCAGCAGCAGTCAGCATCACTGGATTTACTGTAAGTTTTGAATGTTAATATTTATTCACTTTTACTTCTTTTATACATGTGTTTGTCTCAAAGAGCGTATACCTTCTCCAAGCCCCGCCCGTCACAGGCTTATCACAGGAGTATTGTAGGGCATTGGCAACTGCAGGTGACGTTAAGTCAGATATAGGTTAGCTGCTAAAGGGCTAGCCACTTACGTTACACACTCCAGCAGCACAACTAGCGACCTAGCACTACCAGACTCACTGAAGTATTTGTCGACGGATGAATCTAGCAATCACACGCTCATTCCCCACTTAAAGGTGGTGTTAGACAATTAGTCGTTAGTAGAAGCACATGCGATAGTTAGTGTTTTGTTGATGGAACTTTCAATAGTGCACCGCTAAGGTCCAATATCATATTAAAAGAGGATGAACGAGCATAATAGGGCCTCTATAAGCTCAAACTGAGTTCCTACACTGCAAGTCCGCATTCTCTGTAGCTTCTAGGGACACTCGTTTTAAATTCTGTGTGAGCAGACTTCGACATGGAGATTGCATTTAACAGAACACGAGTCAACTGCCCATTCCCGCCTACTTGTGCTGCGTCGGTATGAAAACAAACGACCCTGCTAGAGGCAAGCTGCTTTTTATGACAAAGATGAATAAATTAAAAACCCTTACCAGTAAGGCTTTAGTTTGTAATGGCATTATTGTTGATTAACCATGCAGTAAAGTTCAATTGCTGCTTAATAGCTTTAGTAGCTTGACACATTGGGGATCAAATTAAAAGATCATTAACAGGCAAAATTTATAAATGGAAGTATTTATAATTTGAAACTCTTTGAATGCTTTTGATTGTTCAGTTTCAGATCAGTTTATGCCTTTGCATCTCTCTGTTCCAGTTTCAAGAAGTTAAGGCAGAGTTAAGGAAGATAACTGGAGATGTGATAAAGATACCAGGTAATCCAATGAATGTGAATTCTTCTATCAATCACCCCTCTCTCCTCTCTCTAAATACTAATAACTTAAATTGTTTTTTTCTCAGACAACCCTAAATCATACACACTCCCACATACATATATCTGTCACGAACATTGAGAACACCTCCCTCTCCAGCCGTCGGAGATCAGATTCACCGGAGTACTGACCATAGACTACATTTCCCATAAACCCACATACCTAGGTCTGATTGCCCTACAGCTGTTTCTCGTTTACCTTCCACTATTTAATGAACTCTGTACTCACACGCTTTGCGAAGTCTTGTTTTGCTCCGGCTACAATTCCAAGCGTTTACCTTGTTCTATATTCTGTCTACCGTGTTTCGACCCTGCTCTGTTCCTGTACCTTGTTAGTTTGCCGCCTGCCCTATATTACCTTTGCCTGCTCCTTGTTTATCGATTGTTTGCTGCCTGCCCTGATCTCCTGCCTGTCATCAGACTGCTTCTGCCTACCTCCTCTATTCCTGTTTGCCTGTGCTTGACCATTGCCTGTACGACTACTGTGAGTTCTATTAAAGACTGCTTATGGATCCCAACCAGCCTACGTCTTCGTTACAGTAGACTTCACCAAACACTGATCCAGCGGTAATTTCCCGCATGGCGGAAGAAATCGCGTCTCAAGCAAATCTTTTGTCAGCACAACAACAACAGCTCGCTCGACTTACGTCAGCAGTAGAGGAGATGATGCGCTTCATGCAGACGCCGCCCCAGCCAGCTCCCATACCGGCGCCTGCAGTCCCTCAAGTCAGCGCGGCTGCCGCCGCTGCTCACGACTACATAACATCCTCCAGCCCCAGACTCAGCTACCAGAGAAATTCGATGGCACGCCCTCTAGATGTCAGGGGTTCGTCATGCAGTGCTCGATATTTCTCTCACAACAACCAGCACTGTATCCCACTGAAGAGAGCAAAATCCTTTTCCTGAGCTCCGTACTCACGGGTAAAGCTCTTGATTGGGCCAATGCGGTCTGGACCAGTCAGGGATTCGCCCATTTCACCTTCGACTCCTTCCGACAAGCTCTGATCGACGTTTCGATCATCCAGAAGGTGGTAAGAATGCGAGTGAACAACTTCTGGCTCTCCGCCAGGGCAACCGCACTGCGGCGGACTACGCACTCACCTTTCGTACCCTTGCTGCACAAACCGATTGGGTCGAATCCACACTCAAACTTCTCTTTCGTCAAGGATTGAACACGGAACTCCAATCCGAGCTGGCCTGCCGTGACGAGGGTATGCCGCTCGACCAATTCTTCGCTCTGGCAATCCGCATGGACAACCTCATTCGTTCCAGACGCCCGGGCCGTTGGGTCCCGCCTCCCACTACAGTGTTCCCGTCTAACGACACAGCGGAGCCCATGCAGGTCGATCGCACACACCTCACCCCCGAAGAAAGAGAACGCCGCCTCTCCAATCGCCTCTGCCTCTATTGCGGCCAGGCTGGTCATCAGCGCGCCAATTGCCCGACTCGTCCGCCACAAATGCAACGCCCCGGGGTAAGTCTATTGATTTCCTCTACTTTAAATGGGACCTGCCTCGAAGTACCCGTTAAACTCATCTACCTTTCGACCAGTGCCGACACTCATGCCCTGATAGACTCCGGGGCGGCGGGCAATTTCATTGATGAGAGTTTCTGTGAACGATACCAAATTCCACTAACTGCTTGTAATCCTCCCCTGACAGTGGCGGCGCTAGATGGTCGGCCCCTGGGATCCGGCAGAGTGTGCTTCACCACCTGCGACATCACCCTGCAGGTGGGCGTACTACACTCAGAAACAATACGCTTCTTTATCATCAAAACCCCTCATAACCCCGTAGTTCTTGGGTTTCCCTGGCTCCGAACACACAACCCTCAAATTTCTTGGCAGGAAGGGCAAATCACCCAATGGGGTCCTATCTGCTCCACTCAATGTCTGCGAGTCGTTCAACCTATCACCGTAGGAGCCACCCACGCTAGAAAGAACCCTGACACCTCCCATGCTATACCGCATGTGTACACTGACCTCAGTGAGGCCTTCAGCAAAACCAAGGCCGCACTACTCCCACCCCACCGCTCCAGCGACTGTGCTATTGAGCTCAAGCCCGGCTCTACACCTCCTGTTGGCAGAATTTATCCCTTGTCTGAGCCAGAGTCGCTCGCCATGAAAACTTACATTGAGGAGGAACTAGCCAAGGGCTTTATCCGTCCCTCCACTTCTCCAGCGGCTGCAGGGTTTTTCTTCGTTAAAAAGAAAGATGGCTCCCTGCGTCCTTGTATTGACTATCGTGGCCTGAACGATGTCACCATAAAGTTCCGGTACCCTTTACCACTCGTTCCCTCCGCCCTAGAACAACTGAGATCAGCAAAGTTTTACACCAAGCTGGACTTACGAAGTGCTTATAATCTGATTCGCATCCGGGAGGGGGACGAGTGGAAGACCGCATTTTCCACCACCTGTGGCCACTACGAATATTTGGTCATGCCGTTCGGCCTTTCCAACGGCCCCTCAGTGTTCCAATCCTACGTCAACGACATCTTCCGGGACATGCTCAATAGGTGTCTGATCGTCTACATCGACGACATCCTAATTTATTCCGACTCCCTTGAGGAACACATCGCTCAAGTCAGAACGGTACTGCAATGCCTGATTCAACACCAACTATACGCCAAGGTTGAAAAGTGTGAATTTCACCTAAGAGCGGTTGCCTTCCTCGGCTACGTCATCAGCCCGGAGGGGGTGGCCATGGATAGCAGTAAAGTCCAAGTCGTGTTAAATTGGCCTCAACCTAATACCGTTAAGGAGCTCCAACGTTTCCTGGGTTTTGCCAACTTTTGTCGGAGGTTTATCAGGAACTTCGGCACCGTCGCCTCACCGCTCACTGCCCTGGTAAAAGGGGGACAGACCAAACTTCATTGGTCCTCCAATTCTCTTCAAGCCTTCAACCAATTAAAGGAACGTTTCACCTCAGCTCCCATCTTACACCACCCCGACCCTGATATACCGTTTGTGGTAGAGGTTGACGCTTCCAACACAGGCATTGGAGCCATCCTTTCCCAATGACAGGGCAATCCACCCAAGTTGTTCCCCTGTGCCTTTTACTCCCGCAAACTTTCTTCATCCGAGCAAAACTACGACGTCGGCAACCGTGAACTCCTGGCTATGAAGGCCGCCCTAGAGGAATGGCGACACTGGTTGGAGGGGGCCAGACACCCATTTCAGGTCTTTACTGACCATCGCAACCTAGAATATCTTCTCTGGACATACTGTCACCTTAACCAGACGGATTGGAGTAGGTACCTCCCGTGGGCGGAGTACGCCCAAAACGCGCTACTCAAACCATCTACCAACTTAACTCCCTTCAAATGTATCCTGGGATACCAGCCCCCCCTGTTCCCTTGGTCCGGCGAGCCTTCGGAGGTCCCCGCAGTAAACGACTGGCTTCAACGCAGTGAGGCGGTATGGGACCAGGCCCACGTCCACCTACAACGGGCAGTGAATCGCTCCAAGGAACAAGCTGACCGTCACCGTCGCCCTGGTCCCAACTACGCTCCTGGCCAATGGGTCTGGCTCTCCACCCGGGATCTCCGTCTTCGCCTTCACTGCAAAAAACTCTGTCCTAGGTATGTGGGTCCCTTTAAGATTCTCAGACAAATTAACCCAGTTTCGTTTCGTTTACAACTTCCCACTAATTACCGCATTTCTCCCACTTTTCATGTTTCTCTGCTCAAACCGGCTGATAGCCCGAGGGCTGAGGAGGAGGTGTGTTCCAGGCCCCCTCCTTTGATGGTGGGCAGCGAGGAAGCTTTCTTGGTGCGGACCTTGCTAGACTCCAGACGACACCGGGGTCAGATCCAGTACCTGGTGGATTGGGAGGGGTACGGTCCGGAGGAGAGATCCTGGGTAAATACTAATGACATCCTCGATCCTAATCTCATCGCAGAGTTCCACCGGACCAATCCGGAGAGACCGGCCCCTCGACCCCAGGGGAGACCTCGTCGCAGGTCGCATCCTCGCGTCCGGAGCCGCTCACAGGGGGGGCTCTGTCACGAACATTGAGAACGCCTCCCTCTCCAGCCGTCGGAGATCAGATTCACCGGAGTACTGACCATAGACTACATTTCCCATAAACCCACATACCTAGGTCTGATTGCCCTACAGCTGTTTCTCGTTTACCTTCCACTATTTAATGAACTCTGTACTCACACTCTTTGCGAAGTCTTGTTTTGCTCCGGCTACAATTCCAAGCGTTTACCTTGTTCTATATTCTGTCTACCGTGTTTCGACCCTGCTCTGTTCCTGTACCTTGTTAGTTTGCCGCCTGCCCTATATTACCTTTGCCTGCTCCTTGTTTATCGATTGTTTGCTGCCTGCCCCGATCTCCTGCCTGTCATCACACTGCTTCTGCCTACCTCCTCTATTCCTGTTTGCCTGTGCTTGACCATTGCCTGTATGACTACTGTGAGTTCTATTAAAGACTGCTTATGGATCCCAACCAGCCTACGTCTTCGTTACAATATCATTGTTTATTCTACTTGCCTGTTTGATCAAAATAAAGCTTTTTGCCGTATTCAAGTCAATAATTCATGAATGTGTTCTACCTTTTAGGTTGCTGGTTCCAAAATGATCTGGAAGTGTAAGTTGTGTGCAGCTTCTTTCACCTCCAGAATACAATTATTTAGACACTACAGGCTGCAACACAGCCACTATTCCAGAATCAGCCCTCTTCCATGCCTCTACACTGATTGCATTTGTACATTTCAGACACTACTCATTTGTCAAGATATCATAGAGCACAACCTAGCAGTTGTACAGAGCAGAGTCAGGGGCCTGTGTTATTTAAATGCCCTTTATGCACATTTCAGCAACCCTTTTCTGAATCAGCCATTTTCAGTCATCTCAGAAAGCATTTGAAAAATCATGAAACAGTGACGTGCCCATATAAGGATTGTAGCTATAGAACAAATGTGTACTCCTCATTCAATTCTCATAAAAGTAGAGAACAAAAAGCAGGTGTTGCATCAGACTTTCAAACTGATATTGTCATACTGTACTTGCTCCATTGCTGCGTGATGTTCATACTCTGGAGAAATACGGTGTCTTCATCGAAAGAGTTGTCAGAGGCACGGTCTTTTGTGTTTCTGCTGACAATTTGGCTGCTCATGGATTAGGTGGCTTTGTAGACTCATTTAGAGCTGGCCATGTTTACAGATTCTGTATTGGCTCAGTTGAACAGTTTCAAGTAACTGAAGTCAGAGAGGGAAAGTATTCTCAGAGAACCAAAGCCAGCCATGACCTACATGTGCAAACTGTTCAAGAAAGTGACACTTTGTGCAGCCACTTTGGTGTTAAAAGTGGCTGTGTCTTGCGTGAGTCCCTGAATTACTTCCATACAATCACAGGGTTTCCTCCTGATATACTCCATGATCTTCTGGAAGGTAGAGTTCCCATGAAGCTTTCTCTTTGTCTTAAAGAGATGATCTGGCTGAAGTACTTCTCTTTGGAGCATTTGAACAACAAGATTACATCATTCCCATATCAACACACTGATAAAGTGGATAGACCTCAGCCACTTCCCAAAACGTTTTTTTCTCGAGGAACGATTGGAGGTAATGGGCATGAAAATGCCACTCTGCTCCGACTTCTTCCATTGCAGTTTGGCAGTGTAGTACCAGAGGGTGATGAGGCATGGGAAGTTTTGATGGAGCTGAAAGAGGTGGTAGAGTTAGCATTGTGCCCATCATTTACTGATGAAACCTTAGACTATTTTGTATGCAAAATCAGTGATCAAAGACAGGCACTGCTACAGGTTTTCAGTCCTAAACATCATTATGTGGAGCATTATCCTGCTCTAGTCAAGTGCTTTGGGCCCCTGCTGCACGTTTGGACCATGCAGTTTGAGGCCAAGCTCCGCTTTTTCAAAAGAGTGGTGCATGATGCTCAAAACTTCAAAAATATTTTGAAGACAATGGCAATCAGACACCATCACATGATGGCATATTGTATTGCTGCACCATCATTTTTCAAGCCAAAAACTCAGGCATCCAGGGTTGATTCTGTTCTGGTTTCAGATCTACCAGAGGTTGCTCAAGTACACATTAGAGAACAAACAACTAGTGACACAATCTACAAGACATCAAATGTGACCATTGATGGCACAGACAATGTCTGTGGAATGTTTCTGTCTGTAGGAGTCAGCGGTGGACTGTCTAAATTTAGCAAAATAGAACAGATCTTCCTTGTGAATCACAATGTATCTTTTCTGTGTTGTGATTATGAATCCTGGCATGTAGAACATCTACGGTCCTATGAGCTGTCAACTGTAGATACAAGCCTGTCAATCCACCTGCATTCTGGTCTGAACGATACAGTCCCTCTCTCAGCATACAAGATAGAAGGCTCGCTGCTGCTGACCCCCAAGCGGTTCATTCAAGTGAGACAGAACTGCAGGTAATAATAAATGGTTCTTTTATTTATCAGTTATTGTGTCTTCATTCACACTCTATGGAATTTTAAGCAATTTGTAAGCTGTATATGGTACTCTTTATCAACCTGATTTTGTCTTTTCATTAGCACAATGGCAGCTCCATCCCCACAACCAATGATTCTTCGTGTTGTTGAGCCAGACCAGGCTAGAAAATTAAAACTCAGCTCACGACCAGCCTCTGTTGATGCACTGATCAACATTATAAAAGAACAGCTGGAAATCGAACTTGACTTCGATTTGCTTTATGAAGATCCAGACTTTGACGGGAAACTTACTTCCCTTGCAGACATTGAGGAATTGCCACAAAAAGCTGTTGTGCACATCTCACTTTCACAATACTACAGCTCTATTGCCTCTACTGTTCTACTTTCAGAGGTGTCATCTCCAGAGCGTCTCAGTAGGTGCCCTTCAGGTCCTTTTCCAGTATCCACATTTGCATTTGATGTTGAACTGAAACTTAGAGATGGAAATGCGGAATATGAGAAGAACAGCACACACCTTAAGTTGACAAGAGACCTAAAGCACAACATTTTAGAAAAGATTGCATCTACTATATATGGTTTTAAGGTTTACCTGAGTGATAAAGAGATCACAATAGCTGCTGAGCCTCTTGTAGCCAAACATCCCTGCTTAATGGATGGAAAAACAGCTTCAAGTTTAAGATGGGCAATTACAGGAACAAGATGAGATGGGCTGGATGTCAGGAGGTCACTGTTAATGCTGGAACAAGAAGTACAAGTAATCCTGAAAATGAACCTTCACATTCCAACATTAAAAGACCCAAGCGAGCAGAAATAAACTTCCTACCCAACTTTCCCCAAGGAAAGGATACTTCAAGTCTTGAGCAGTTGAGGCAGACAATTGTTGAAGAAGTCAAGAAGACTGAGAAGAACCTGCCCCTTATTAGAAAGATGATGGACCACATTTTCCCTATGCCGACAGACCATTGTGATGTCCTGCCCACCAGTGAACAAGCTCATGGACCTCTGGCCTGCTCTCAAAATAGAGTCTGAGGTAATCTGGATCAGCTCTCTCTTTCAAAGTGAAAATTGTGATTCTTACTCATTTGGACGCTATTTTCTGCTTTATAAATGTGTGCTAGATTCTTCAAATTGTGTTTTTTTAAGTGTTGTTGCTGTATTCTCCTCCTGCTGTTATTTCAATATAGTTGTATGCAGAGTTCCAGCGGATTACGAATCTGAACCTGCCCATCACATTCTATGCTGAGCTTGACCGCCATCTTCCTCGACTGATGACCTTATTCAGACAGAAGGCATCAAAAACTGGGAAGACGGCAGATGCTCTGGCTGAAATTTTTAAAATCCATGATGAACAGGTAAATAGATTATTACACATTTCATAGGTTGAACCAGTGGAACATTGAACAGGTTCAATTATTCAAATAAGCTTTGTGAATTTAGCAATTAGTCCACTTTGTGTTTGCCATTTGTCTGATTGCATTAAAGATGTGTTCTGATTGGACTGTTTAAAATCAGCTTTGTTCAGTACTCTTCAGTATATACAGTTCTGTTTTTATCTGAATAGGAAATCCATGACATCCACTCCAAGCCCAATACGGTTCTCCATGCCCTTCCTGTGTATCTGCGCGTGGACGTTTCTGGATTTTTCAGAACTTGCACAGTGAGTCTCATATTGGTGGTGGTGGTGTAGTGGTCTAAACCACATAACTGGCAATCAGAGGATCGCTGGTTCGATCCCCACAGCCACCACCATTGTGTCCTTGAGCAAAGCACTTAACTGCAGGTTGCTCCGGGGGGGATTGTCCCTGTAATAAGGGCTCTGTAAGTCACTTTGGATAAAAGTGTCTGCCAAATGCATAAATGTAAATTAAGTAACTAACAGATTCTACTGTGTATTATGTAAACAGTTCATCAAAATACTAACATGTTTTAGGACTTACCTTTGTTTAGTCTACCCATACAGTTTTGTGTATGGTCTGTTTTGGTCTGTTTTCTTTCTCCTCACTACAAAGGAACTGTATTAACGTTTTGTTCAATAAAACATGTTCTTTAGCTTGGTTTCATCTATCTCACCACTTACATTCTCTGGTAATTTGTCTGATTCATGTGCAGAACATGGATCTTATGTTTTTCACCTCTTACAATGAGACCCATGTCTCCCTTGTAAAAGAGGTATTGGATTTCAATGGGTCTTGGTTATAGAAAGATAAATTACGTAATCTGTTCTGTTCCATGTGTTAGTTTGTGATTTAGTATCTCTTTTTTATTCATTCAGGATGAGTCTGATGATCAACAGCTTGATGGTGTTGCAGTGGGCCTCCTTACTGTCATCAGTGACCATGACACAAGTCCAGTTCACTACCACCCTGTGAGAATCTCTGTCATCATTGAAAGTGATGCCATGGTCAGCCTCCCCAGACTTGACAATGCCTTCCTGGTAATCTTTGGACTTATCTATGCACTAAAACTCAGTTATCCCAAAGCACCGACCAACACTTTTGAATTCACTCAAAAGATTTTAATTGGTCTAGAAAGTGGAAAACTGTCATCCAGGTTGCAGACCCTCAAGAATGACTTGATGATGTAGAAACTCATCTAAGAAGGCTGCAGGGTAAAGCATTATAAAAGGCTAGTTCAAAGTTATCTCTTTTTGTCTAAATAATGCCTCAAAATGTTACTGCAATACTTTGCAGGTGTTCAGCCAATAGGCCCAAACTACACAATATGCCTTTGTTCTCATTAATATAATGCAAATGTAACGCTAATGTTTTGTATGTTTTAATGTTTTTCTCAACCATTGTGGTCTGCGCAAGATGACCCACATTTCACTGTGCATTTAATACTGGTTAATGTAAAACATGTACATTTTAGAGTTTTAAGTGAAAATGTTCTTAAACAGTATATTGAATTTCTGTAATTTTATCCAAATTGCTGCCCTATTGCTTTACTCAGAAATTGGCCAGGAAGCCAAAAGCACAGTGTTTCTTCTTTTATAGATGTAACGAAAGTTAATTTCATTTTGGTATTATTTATTATTGTTTTTGATTACTCCGATTATTTTCCTAACTATCTAATTAGTTGTCAATATCAGAAATTCGTCATAAATATCTTTTTCCTAGGGCCTTAAGTGACCAGGATCACATTTGGAAGGCTAGAATCAGATAATCGAATTTTTCTTCTTAAAAATCTGTCAAATTTATGACTAAAATTAGTTTGTAAATAGTCAGTTAATCTATTCCTTGCAGCTCTTCAATTTATTTAAGTATGATTTTATTTTTTCTATTTATTTTAATTTATAAATGTTTATTATTTATTTTTCTATTTCATTTTAACATTGCAGTGTGCTAAAAGGTAGCAGGCAAGAAAATATTGTTCAATAGCAGACGTTCGTGACTTTTAAATGTATTTAGTTAGTTAAAATCAATGTAATTGAGGCAATCAATTTGAGTCACATGTTTTTAAGTAAAAAAAAACCTCATATTTGACTAATGTGTACTTAAAACAATGACAACACAAACTAATAAACATTGAGTTTGGTTTACATAAAAAGGTGTGGTTGTGTACTTATTATTTAAAGTTCTGTGAACTTATTCCAGTGGTTTTAAAATTCGAAACTTTAAGTCATAATAATTGAAAATAATTGAGTTGCCTTAACAGAAAACTATAAGTCACATTAACTGCAAATATTTGAGTTGAGCTAAATGAGCATTTTTAATTTAACTGTTATCAAAAGATACAAGTAGCAAGTCATCCAACCTTTTAAGTTCTGGAGAATTCTGACTTTTAAGTTAATCAACTTAAAAAAATTGAGGCAATCGATTCCTACATTTTTTTGAGTTCTGGTAACTTATCCGGGTTTACAGGATGTCATGTCATATTGTTATGACCTATTGAAGTGTGACAGTTGTGGTTAAGTGGCTTGCAAAATTTGTGCATACATTCTCAGAAAAAAGCTTGTAAATATCACACAGCACACTGCACACACACACACACACACACACACACACACACACACATGTTGTGTTTCCATGTTTTATGGGGACTTTCCATAGACATAATGGTTTTTATACTGTACAAACTTTATATTCTATCCCCTAAACCTAACCCTACCCCTAAACCTAAACCTCACAGAAAACTTTCTGCATTTTTACATTTTCAAAAAACATAATTTAGTATGATTTATAAGCTGTTTTCCTCATGGGGACCGACAAAATGTCCCCACAAGGTCAAAAATTTCGGGTTTTACTATCCTTATGGGGACATTTGGTCCCCACAAAGTGATAAATACACGCTCACACATACACACACACACACACACACACACACACACACACACACACACACACACACACACACACACACACACACACACACACACATGTCTGCCATGCATCCTGTGTGTGTGCACGACTGGCTGACTACAATTGTGAGACTAGCACGCTCTGCAACTGGTTCTGAGCTCTCATCAGGTCAAAAGGGCAACTTACCCATATACTAAGTGCCCAAGAGTATATACATTGCTGCTCTCAACGCCCCCCCATTTCCCACCTGGACATTGATAAAGCAATGTTGCAACCTTATAAAGATATGGAAAGAAACATGGAAACGTCTCCTAAAGTATACACTGAACCATGTGAGGCTTCAGACTATAAGCATACATGCATAAACAGGAATAGATGGATGGACATACAGGGAGTACATGGATTCCTAATTCAATGATAATGTCATACAAGCTGGTTTCATGAATGTGAAGTAAATGATAATATTTTGATTATAGTTGAGTACATAAATGTTGATACATTAATATGCTTGTATAATATCAATAAGCAAAAGTATAAACTATTGAAATAAATCTAGCCATTTGAATTACCATCAGAAATTAAAAATGTTACATATTCAGACAACTTCAATTAAAACTGTTATTTAATTAAATTTTATTGAGCACTGAACAATGATTGTTAACAATTATATAATTTAGATGTGAAGGATATTATCAGCCAAATGATTTGATTTTTTGTCCTTGTGTGTTTCAAGATGCCCAAAACAACTACTGTATGAAACAGTCCAGAAGTCCCTCAGTTATGATCAATTCATTAAAGTTATTGTCAAAGTGTTTGTTGAATACTCAGAGGACACGTTCAACTTTTATTAAACGTGTTTACATAAAAATAACAATAAATTCACTCGCGGCTTTTGCCAGTAACTGATGCTCGCCGTGGATTTGATGTGATTGCGCTAAACTAAACGTTTCCACGTCGCGTGTTTTGGTCTTCAAATAAAGCACAGTAGTCCTGCTCAGTGTTCACAATGTTTTTACTCCATCAAACTATTGAATCACTCCAGTTTTGCTCTAAATGTGAGAGGAGAAAACACAAGCGCGAGCGGCTCTCGGAGACACACCAGCACTGAGTCGAGCGGGTTGAGTCTATATGGTTCTCATGTGTGTTTCAAGAGCGCAGCGCCGCTCAGCAGCTGTTCATTACTGAACTCAGACAGTGTTTGTGTGTGAGGTTACAGATCTGATCAGAGAGATGGCAGAAACCGCTCCAGCTGTCAAAGCGCCCAAGAAGAAACCTGCAGCTAAACCCAAGAAAACGGGCCCAAGCGTCGGTGATCTCATCGTCAAAGCTGTGTCCGCATCCAGGAGAGGAGCGGCGTGTCTCTCGCCGCCCTGAAGAAAGCTCTCGCCGCCGGTGGATACGATGTGGAGAAGAAGAACTCCCGCGTCAAACTCGCCATCAAGAGTCTGGTGACTAAAGGGACTCTGATCCAGACCAAAGGAACCGGCGCCTCCGGCTCATTCAAGATCAACAAGAATCAAGCCGAGAGCAAGAAGAAACCCGTCAAGAAAGCCGCTCCTAAAGTCAAGAAACCCGCTGCTGCCAAGAAGCCCAAGAGTGCCGTGACAAAGAAACCCGCCGCTAAGAAATCCCCAAGAAGGTGAAGAAACCCGCAGCCGCTAAGAAAGCACCGAAGAGCCCCAAGAAGGCAAAGAAGTCAGCAGCCCCCAAGAAAACAGCCAAGAGTCCCAAAAAGACCAAAGCTGCCAAACCCAAAACGGCAAAGCCTAAAGCAGCCAAACCTAAAAAGGCAGCACCCAAAAAGAAGTAAACAGACTCATTACAGAGTTTCTGCCCCAAAACGGCTCTTTTAAGAGCCACACACTAATTCATATAAAAGAGCAATTCTTTATTCATCAGTTGGATTTATTATCATAAATGCTAATTTTCTTTATGGGCTATTTATAAATATTATTCTCAAAACAAAAATCTTAAAGCTACACATTTAATGTTTATAATATATATATATTGTGTGTCATATAAATGTTAGTGCAATTAACTTGACAATATTTTATCCATCCATCCATCCATCGTCAACCGCTTATCCTGTGTACAGGGTCGCGGGAATATTTTATCCGTATGATTTAATTATAAATGGATCGATTTGGTCTTTATATCAATGAAGCATCAATAACATAAAATTTACTCAGAGGACAAAAAATTGCCATAATAATATTATAAATTAATTTAATTTTAATGTTATATAATTAATTACATTTTATTGTTGAACTCAGGACTCCAGAATGAAAGCATAATATCATATAATACACAATTTTATTATTTAATGCTGCTGGAACAAATATTGCAGTTTAACGGGTTTTAACTTCAAGGGGACATTTTGACACAGTGTATTATAGATGTATTTTAGGAACTGAGATTGAAATGTCAAAATTCTCCCAAACATACACACCTTTGACAAAATGTATGTCGTTGGCATTAACAGACAAAATTATCGAAAAAACTAAAACGTCCCGAAGGTCGCACAAGTGTTAAAACAGTGTTTCAGATAAGTTTAGTGTAATTAAATTGACAATAATGTATCGGTATGAATTAATTATGATGATCTATTGGGTCTTTATATCAATGTAGAAAAACTAATCTATTGTAGGTCGAACATTTTTAACTTCATATCACGTATATTACTAGAAATATTATTATTATTATTGTTTTCCATGAAATACTTCAGAAAAACTTTACAATAAGTTTCAACAAAATACATATTTTTTAATATTAGTTAATAAATAAAATATTGGTCATTATTAGTTCATGATATTTCATAGTATATTCACAATTTTGTTAATATACATCTTGTGATTTTGAAAAATGCATTACTTTATGTTGAAATTAATATGAATCAAGATTAATTGTGCAGTAAAATATTTGTTCATTGTTAGTTCATGTTAACTAATGTTGTTAATTAACGTTAAATATTTCAACCTTATTATCAAGTGTTACAAACACTCACTCTTGAGCACATTCATCATCAGAGAGAGGGGGAGTGGTTTGGAGTTTGGAGGGAAGAGCAGTGATTGGTTAGAATTTTTTTCAGACTCTAGCCAATAGGCGTCAGACACACTCTTATAAATACTGTCATCGGGAACACGACGAACCAGTATTTCTCTGTAACATTACAGTATTTACTACTAATTGAAAATGAGCGGCAGAGGTAAAACCGGCGGTAAAGCGCGAGCAAAGGCTAAAACTCGCTCCTCCAGGGCAGGACTGCAGTTCCCCGTCGGTCGTGTTCACAGGCTGCTCCGCAAAGGAAACTACGCACAGCGCGTTGGTGCCGGTGCTCCTGTTTATCTGGCCGCTGTGCTCGAGTATCTCACCGCTGAAATCCTGGAGTTGGCTGGAAACGCCGCTCGGGACAACAAGAAGACTCGTATCATTCCCCGTCACCTGCAGCTGGCAGTGCGGAACGACGAGGAGTTGAACAAACTCTTGGGTGGAGTGACCATCGCTCAGGGTGGTGTGCTGCCCAACATCCAGGCTGTGCTGCTGCCCAAGAAGACCGAGAAACCCGCCAAGAAGTAAACGGACTAAAGTCTGATTCACTGAAACACAAAGGCTCTTTTAAGAGCCACCCAATTTAACTATAAAGAGAGTGATGTCTTACTGAAATGAAAATGTATCATTCGTACCTCAAATTTATTGATGCAGTGTTAACTCTAAAAGGTTAATGTTATTTGTGTTGCTTTATAAATAACAAGTATAATTCGAAACCTGGGAAAACTAATAATAAAAACAGTATCTACTTCAAAATTCAGATGAAACATGAATAACTTGGTATGTATTAAACCAGGGGTGCCCTATACGTCGATCGCGATCTACCAGTCGATCGCAAAGGCAATGCTGGTAGATTGCACAAAATTTAAATTTACTTGCGTTAAATTTTCATAAAATAAATGTAAAGATTTTCCTTCTTTTAGTTTCTGTCTAACTTGCACTTGACGAGTAAATATTGACCAGGCGAGGTTTTGTTTATTCGGTTGCCATGACAACTAGGTTTGCGCATAATCGCCTTCCACGGACTTCTGAGAACAGAGCGCGAAATTGCGACGCTACTGCCCGGATTAGGCAAAATTGTCTGATTCCACTCAATTTTGCCTAATCCGGGCAGTAGCGTCGCAATTTCGCGCTCTGTTCTCAGAAGTCCGTGGAAGGCGATTATGCGCAAACCTAGTTGTCATGGCAACCGAATAAACAAAACCTCGCCTGGTCAATATTTACTCGTCATCAGAATAAGGTAAATGCCCTGGCTATTGTAATCTATTGTGCTGTAGGTGTTTTGGGTTTAGTGTTAAAACTGAATGACATCAACATTGAACATTATTATATATTTTGTTATTAATTAGAAGATGAATTCCATGTAGGGATACATGCAGTAGTCCCAACAAGCATTTTCTTATTTTAAATGAAACTGTGTTTTTTTAGTTGGTAGATCTTATTGAGTTGGTCATTTAAAAGTAGATCATCACACAAAAAAAGTATGGGCACCCCTGTATTAAACGTATGCACACAAATAATTTAACGTATATTTAATGTCAGATTATTATAAGAGAAACCTTGTAGATTAAAATGTGTTCTGTAACGTTATACAAAGAATCAAGTCTAATTAAGTGCAGACAATTTAAAAACATCGACATTAAAATACAGATAGCATGAATTAATAATTAGGTGTGGGATAATTATACATGTGCACACACGGAATATCACGTTTATATTTAATATCAGTTTAACATGCAACATACAGTATAATCTAAAATACAGATGAGATGAACTGAACAAAAGATCTTGAGCGGGAAACTGTCGCCGCTTGTTTGAACACACGAGCCGCGCAGTCATTGGTCAACTGTCACATATAGACGTCACTATCAGCCAATCACAAGCCTCGGAACCCTCCCCCCACTGAACTCATGGTCACACAAGGCTTTAAAGAGCAGCAGCAGCGGAACATTCAGTCACATTTTCTGTGAAGAACGGAGAAGAATCGTTGAAGTCATGGCAAGAACTAAACAGACCGCTCGTAAATCCACCGGTGGAAAAGCCCCGAGGAAGCAGCTCGCTACTAAAGCCGCCCGTAAGAGCGCACCAGCCACCGGCGGAGTCAAGAAGCCTCATCGTTACAGGCCCGGTACCGTGGCTCTCCGAGAGATCCGCCGTTATCAGAAGTCCACTGAGCTGCTGATTCGCAAACTGCCTTTCCAGCGTCTGGTGAGAGAAATCGCTCAGGATTTCAAGACGGATCTGCGCTTCCAGAGTTCCGCTGTCATGGCCCTGCAGGAGTCCAGCGAGGCTTATTTGGTCGGTCTGTTTGAGGACACCAACTTGTGTGCCATCCATGCCAAGAGGGTCACCATCATGCCCAAAGACATTCAGCTGGCCCGCCGCATTCGTGGAGAACGAGCTTAAATCCACAGTGACGTCATCCACATCAACCCCAAAGGCTCTTTTAAGAGCCACTTCAATCCCACTGAAAGAGATCATTCCCAGTTTTTATTAGTACTGGTTTATCAAATGATTTTATTTTTTTATTCCAGAAGTTTCTATTATAAGTGACATTTACTATTAAGAGCTCCATTCATAAAATGTTCCCAAATAGATGAGGATAACTTAAACTAGTGTCATAAAAAGCAAATGTGAGATGAAAACTTTAAATTAGTGAATTCAGGTGGTTATTTTAAGGTTATTTCACCAGGAAACTTCTGCGATTATAGTACATACAACACGCCACAATTATTTATTGAAAATGTAGATAATTCTGTGAGACCAGGTTGAATAGAAATAAATTAAATTCAAAGAAACTCACATGCTGTAAAATTGTCATACACATAAATATGGGGTATTTGTTGAATATAATCATAAATACAGAGGTGGGTCGAGTAGCCAAAACTTTACTCAAGTACAGAATGATTAATAACGCTATTAAAATTATTGTAAATCAAGGAAACTGTCATCATTCACCACCATGATGTTCCAAACCCATGTAACTTCTTTCTTCCATGCATCGAATTAAAGGGATTGTTCATCAAAAAATAAAAGTGCACTCATTAACTCGCCTTCACACCATCCCATACGTATATGACTTTCTTTCTTCTGCAGAACACAAATTCATTATTTTTCAGAGCTGATATTCTTCTAAACATCTTTGGCATGAGGGTGAGTAAATGATGCGAGACTTTTCATTTTGGGGAAATTATTCCTTTAAGAAGACGTTAGTCAGAATGATCAATCATAATTTACTTAAGCTACATGTTTCCCTCCTCCATATAATGGAAGTGAATGGTGACTGAGTCCCGAACACTCTAATATCTTTTGGGTTCCTCTGAATACATAAAGCTTCATGGGGTGGAAAGAACATGAGGGTGGGGAAGTGATGATATAATATTAATTAAAGGCTGAACTATCACTTTAAGGACACTTATTAGATTTCCCTTTCAGCTTTTTATTTAATAGCTGTTTTAAAAATCAGAATGAGTCACATAAACTGAAAACTGCTTCAGAGTTTTGTGTCGTGTTTTAGGCTCCTCCTTCAGTTCTATGTTTCTACTAGGTCCTGTAGACATCCTTAAATACGCTCTCCAGCAACTCTGTTCTTCACATTCTGTTTATACTCGTCTATTCGGCATCATGTCTGGAAGAGGTAAAGGCGGTAAAGGACTCGGGAAAGGAGGCGCCAAGCGTCACCGCAAAGTGTTGCGTGATAACATCCAGGGAATCACCAAACCCGCCATCCGTCGTCTCGCTCGCCGTGGCGGTGTCAAGCGTATCTCCGGTCTGATCTACGAGGAGACTCGCGGTGTGTTGAAGGTGTTTCTGGAGAACGTTATCCGTGATGCCGTCACCTACACTGAACACGCCAAGAGAAAGACCGTCACTGCCATGGACGTTGTGTACGCGCTGAAACGACAGGGACGAACTCTGTACGGATTCGGAGGATAAACGACTTTATTCAGGAGAAATCAGACCAACCCAACGGCTCTTTTAAGAGCCACCCACAATCTCATACAAAGAGTTGATGTTTTTACTGTACTGATATTTAATTATCACTTCGTGTAATTTATGATCAAGTGTAACTTTTCTAAGTTTCTGAGTTATAATAAAGAATATATTTCATGTAAAAATAATTCATGTTTTCTTCCTGAACAATCTCACAGAAGAGTCAAAGCGATCATAGTTCAATGAGATTAATTATTTTACATTATGAAGTTTCTTTGGAGATCAGTAAGAACTTTCTGTAACAGAAGTTTATAATGAATAACAGCATCGTCTTTCCAAGAATAAAGTGGATTCTTAAATGTTTTGTTTAATCATATTTCATGTGATTTTCAAACACGTACAGAATTACAGATGAAGTTTCTATGGGCGAGTAATAATACAGTCCAGATTTACTTTTAGCACAAAAATATCTGTGTGGCATATATGAGGAAAAACAAATAGACCAGAATAGCACTAAACACAGAAAGATATAAAAAGAAAATTAGATTTTTAGATTAGATTAAAAAAAAAAAATGTATGGTTAAATTATATATATATTGAAATGTTATGAACCTCCTTTTATTTCTTAAGAAGCGTTTTTTTTTTCATTATTTTGCTACAAAATAAAAAGAATGAGCGGGAGAACTAAACAAAGGAAATGTAATCGTGTGGGGGGTGGAAACTTTCAAACGTGAGGCGAGAGGAGGGACTTTCATTTGGAAGTCTTTGATTGGCTCTTTCCGGTCCGTCAAACTTTCAACTGTCCAATGAAATCATTGAATGTGTTTGACCAATGAAAATACGCCATCAGAGGCGCGCGTCATCTCCTCACAGAATTAGCATAGAGGAGGGTATAAATACTTCTGTGAGCGGAATAAGAATCATTATTCTGAGTTTGTTCTTCAGATCATCATGCCTGAACCAGCCAAATCCGCCCCGAAGAAGGGATCCAAGAAGGCCGTCACAAAGACCGCCGGTAAGGGAGGAAAGAAGCGCAGAAAGTCCAGGAAGGAGAGTTATGCTATCTACGTGTATAAAGTCCTGAAACAGGTTCATCCTGACACCGGGATCTCTTCCAAGGCGATGGGAATCATGAACTCTTTCGTCAACGACATCTTCGAGCGCATCGGCGGTGAAGCGTCTCGTCTCGCTCACTACAACAAGCGCTCCACCATCACATCGAGAGAGATCCAGACCGCCGTGCGTCTGCTGCTGCCCGGTGAACTGGCCAAACACGCCGTGTCTGAGGGCACAAAGGCCGTCACCAAATACACCAGCTCCAAGTAAAAGAACATCCTGTTTCTCAACCAACCCAAAGGCTCTTGTAAGAGCCACACATGTTCTCAGTTAAAGAGTATTTTGTGTGTGGCGACTAGGAGATATCGTCACAAATTATTAATCCGAGGTCTCTCAATAGTGGTATAATTATTGTTCGATTAACTTCTTTAGGAGACAGATTTAAAAAAAAAAAGTTATATTACTGATTATAAAGTTAGACTTTTTGTGTTTGTAAACTGAATACTTGAGACAATTTGCTGCTCCTTTCTGTGTAAATATACAATTTTATTGATTTATTAAATACATATTTTTTTCACCCAAGCATTATATATTGACCTTAAGACATGTCTGTTTATTGCATTTTAGGGAAACTAAAGACTATTTTAAGCTTCATTTAACAAACCAAAAAGCTTTCAAATGTGTTTGACATGATGGCAAGTTATTTTCTACTACCAAATTAGCAAATTATTATGATTACTCAAGATTAATGTGTTGGAGTGATGGCTGCTGGAAATGGGGCCTGTCTAGATTTGATCAAAAATGTTTTATTTATTATTGTGCTTTTTTTTTTACATCAGTAATGTCCTGATTATATTTTTTTTTACTTTAGCAGTCGAGTCAAGCTGCACTTTGCAGTGGAAAAGCCCCATTAGCGTAATATGAGGAATGGCCATTTCAGAACATTTTGGCGCCCTATGTGAGATCCCTATTGGTGCCCCCATTACCTCCTCTTTAGCGCCCTCCCAGCTGGTGTCTATTTCTAGAAACGGCCCATATATGTTGTATGATCAGCCAGCTAAAGTTGCAAATTGCCTAAAGACAATAGGTCACAAGCTTTAGTCTATTTTCACCTAATCAATCAATTTATTTCATTTTTGTCCAAATTCTGCAGCCGTGCAAAAAATAAACAAATAAAAATGCAAAGTGCAGAATTATCGTGATTAATAATCATGATAATATTCATGATGTTTTTCAATAAAAATATTGTCATATCCGATTACATCGTCAGTGTTTTGAAATACGAAAAACCTAAACCAAAGATATTTCTAAATTCAAATTACATTTCAATTGAAATGAAAAAGCTCTAAGAATAATGAAGTATATGTTTTACTTTGTTAGACAATGACAACATTATACTGATCTAGCCACCAGTGATAACCATTGATGATATGGTTAAAGATGTACCCAAAGTTTTTAGAGGAGATTGGATATGGATTGGACTGCATTGAGCGGATGTTGCTGCTCCTTGGAACTGGTTCGATCAGAGCAACTAATATGTTCCAGGTCCGTAGCCAGCCTATTGGGGGTCCACTTTTTTCAAAAAGTGGACCTTTTTGCAGTTTTTCTCCTCCTCTTGTATTTAATTATGAGGTTCAAATACTTCATTTTGGTGACCTTTTATGCACTAATTTGTGCTGGATTAGCTTGTCTGCTGGTTAACGAGCACGCTTTTTGATGCACCTAAAATATTTACTGCATTGTTGTAAAATGCTTCCTTATGTAACACCTTTGTCAGTCCATACACAGTTCATAAGTTTAAAGACCACACTAACAACAGAATAGATTTAATGAACTTTACTGAAATATTAATAATAATTCTTCTCATCATCATTTCTTGACTCTCTGTCAATGCCTCTTTGCTTGTTGCTGTATTTGTCTTGACACTTATGGATTTAGTACACTGGTCATTCTCCAAATTGCACCCAAGAAGATTGGAACTATGTTCACAGCTTCATCCAGGTTGACTGCCATGTCATAGTGTGTATGGATGAGGGCCAGGGATGACAAGTGGTCCTCTCCCATGCTGCTACGCATGAATGTGTTCAGTCTCCGGAGAGTGCTGGCTGACCGTTCACATTCACATGAGGTGACAGAGTACAAGCTATTTTGAGAAGCTTGAAGATGTTTGGGTAGATCAGCGCATCACATTGTTTGATTGCCTCAGCACATGAAGTTGGCCTTTGTTCTGATGGCTTGTTTTGCCACTTCAGTGTCCAGCGTTTCAGTTCCTGGTCAATCAGCTCTGGTGAAGGTAAGTCATCTTGGTAAAGTTGGACTACTTCAGAAATGTCCACTGTCACACCTGAGTTGCACTGTATAGACGGAATTAGACCCAGGAGCCTTGATGCGGTTACAGATAGAGGACTGAATCTGGATTCAAACTCCAAGATGACATGGTCTAGGAAAGGTATAGCCATGTTGCGACGATAGTAGTCCTTCACAGTTTCAGCAGGTACATTTTCTCTGTGTGTCTGCCTTCCAGCAACACGTGGTTGACTGGTAGGCTGAACATCGACCTGAGCAGCCATCCTGATGGCTTACTTGTAGATCTGGTTGAAGTCATCCTCAATTGTCTCACGTAGCTCCTTGTAGATATTCTTGACCTTATCTACCATGCTAAATGCCTCCACGATGTCAACTGAGGTTTTTTGCAGCTTCACTGTGATGTCTGTAAGGTGGGACAAGACTTGATAGACGGTGAGGAAGGTCAGGATGAAACCGAAGTTTTGGAGCCCAGACAAGAGACTATAGGCCTCTGCTTTGTACTTGCCCTGCCATCCAGTTGTGACATCTTGGCTGTAATCTTCTGTATGGAGACCAAGTGCGATAACTTCTAGAGCCTTAACAATAAAGACGAAGGCACTATAAAAGTGGCTGTATGCGTCATGTCTTTCTGCCCATCTTGTGCGACATATGTCAATCAGTGGTTTCCTCTGTCCCATAGAGTGTGGATCCTTATGTACAACCTCCATGAGTAGTTGTTCCCTCTTTGGGCTGTAGGTGAAGAATATGATGGTAGACTTCATCTTGTCAATCATGTTGCGCACAACTGGAAGAGCACAGGAGCCTGCAATGACAAGGTTCAGGCAATGCCCATTACAGTGCATGTACACTGCTTTAGGTGCGTCCTTCTTGATCGCAGCCTGGACACCAACATTTTCACTGCTCATGTTGCTGGCACCATCATACCCCTGGCCTCTGCAATCACCAATCTCTATGTTGAGGTGACTCAGCACATCCTTAATTGCGGTTGCAATGTGGCTGCCTGTGATTCGTGGCAGAGAGCAAATCTCCAGCAATTCCTCCCTAATATTTAGGTCTTTGTCCACAAACCTTAAACACAATGGCATCAGCTCTACATTATGGGATGTCACCTCATCAGCCATGACTGTATAGATCTGTGCATTTTTGACTTCGTCCACAATCTGGGCCTGAATAATTTGCTTTCCTATCACGTCAATCATCTGATTTTGAGTTTGGGGTGAGAGGTAGGTGGCATTTCTGAGCTTTGGCCGTTCCATTTGCTGCTTCAGCTTCTCATCATGGTTTGCAAGTAGTTTCATCAGGGCCAAAAAGTTTCCAGGATTGCCAGCAGAATTCTGCTTCTCAGATGTACCTCTAAGGGCAATGCACTGGCGACCACAGTATAGTACACTCTCTGCTACAGACTTGAGTATGTGCCTGTTTTCTTTGATATTGGCTTTCTTCTTACTGTCCATTAGGACAGAGATTTGGGTCTGAGGTTTTTCAACTGACTGGAGAAACAACTGAGCATTTTCAACTGCAGCCAAGTGATATGTTTTTGTTGAATGGCTGCCTATTACCATGCTTTTCTTGTGCCATTTTGTGAATGGGGCATTTACTAACACTCCCATTTGTTTTCTCTCTTTGGCATTGACAAACAGGGCACAGCACACACAGAAGAGACCATCAAGGTTGGAACTATACACCAACCACCAGCCATATTCCTCCAACCACCCGAGTTTGAATGCCCTATTGCAGCCAGCAAGGAATTGTGTTGGAAAAATGAAGTTTTTAGAAGGCTTGTTGTGGTTCCTGAGTAAATGGTATTTCTGGCCATCAGACATTTAACGCACACTCTCTAAGATTTCTTCCACCGATTTTGTGGCCTGAATGAAAAATCCTATATCATTAAATATCTCCTGACCTTCCATGACAGGGTGTGGGTCCTCTTGACCTTCTCTGAGCTGTTGCATTTCACCTTGACCTTCTCTGAGCTGTCGCATTTCACCTTGACCTTCACTGAGCTGTCGCATTTCACCTTGACCTTCCCTGAGCTGTCGCATTTCACCTTGACATTCTCTGAGCTGTCGCATTTCACCTTGACCTTCCCTGAGCTGTCGCATTTCACCTTGACCTTCCCTGAGCTGTCGCATTTCACCTTAACCTTCTCTGAGCTGTCGCATTTCACCTTGACCTTCGCTGAGCTGTTGTGAATCATCTGTAAATATACAGTATACGCATTGGTCACATAGTGTAAAGTGAATCCAACCGTTTCATTATCTGAAATACACTTGTATATTATTTGGCATGGATAACCATAACTTCCCTACAAAAATAATCACCACAAAGTTATATGTTCCTTTTATCCAGTAACAGTTGGCTTCATACTTTTTGGAAGACAATCAAGGTACATTTTAAAAAATATATATACATATATTTTAATATATATAATAAATATTAATTAATTATATTAATTATATAAATAATATTAGTTTCACATGATTTATATGTATGCTTAGAAGCAGTTTAGCCTAGCCTATAACATAAATTAAAAATACTTTGGTGTTTTTATCATTTTGTGGTTTATAGATCTTATATAGAAAAATCACTGTATAACAGAAACAACCTCAGCTACCTTCTGCTCCAGTGGGGTTGACGACTGTTAGCTATCAAATGTTATAGGTTATGTACAGGGTTGGGGAGTAACGGAATACATGTAACGGCATTATGTAATCAGGATACAAAAATTCAGTAACTGTAATTCGTTAGAGTTACGTCAAAAAACGTAGTAATCAGATTATAGTTACTTTTTAAAAAAGGGGGGATACTTTCAGGATTAAAATGGTTTCATTTAAAACTAAATAAATCTGTATTTTGGCATAATAACACTATATTAAGCATTGCTTGATTAATGACTCACGACACAATTCACGTGTGCCACCCGCTGGTGCATGCGCAAAATAACAGCTCTCTACAACAATCTCCTCAGACACAGATTGAATCACTGCTGCTAAAAACGATGCTGCCCACGGGTAAAAATGCTTTCATTTCTTGGAAATTCCGCTGCTATTTTGTTTTTAAAGAAGAAAATGCCAACAACATGGTTGTACAGTGCAAACTGTGCCTTCCAGCAACGAAAACACTTTCTTTATCAAATGACTCGACATCCAACCTAAATAAGCATTTGCATTCTCTATTTTCCTGTTGAAGAAACATTTCCATTGTCTAAAAAAATTCTTTATTATATTTGCTTGAAAATGTTTATTTGTATTCTGTATTTTCCTGGTGAAGAAACATTTCCATTTAATTTTTTCTTGTACATGTCAAGTTAAAAATAAAACAAAATAATTTGTAATACCATACTGTAGCCACTAGATGTCTCTATAGTACTTTACATAAATATTTATTCAGGGCTGTGAAATTCTTAATAAATAAAAGTTTTTGTTTTTTAAAATAATATCTGTCCTTGAAGTAATCCAAAAGTAATCAGTTACATTACTTTCATATTGTGGTACTTGGATTACGTTACTGAATACTTTTTTTATGAAGTAATTTGTAACTGTAACAGAATTCATTTTTAAAGTAACCCTCCCAAGCTTATGTATAACAACCTTACCCTGTTTGCTAGTTTTTTTGGACATATGTTCAATATTCTGAGACAATGACACTGCTGCCTGCTTTCTCTTCAGTCTCTCCTGCTCTTTTCGCCCCATACTCACTATTTGGTTGTACAGCCTGATATAAAATCAGTCAAAAAACCTTTTTTGAAGCTTTGTCAATGACTAAACACTCATTCATTAGATGTATGTACATCCATCTTCACTCAACTAGTACATACTCGTGACCTCATACATCCTCACACTATCAGTGCATCGGTGCAAAATAAACTCATAACAGTTAATAAATAAAGGATAACATGACACGCATAAAAAACACTCAGACTAACTCACATTAAGACATAACACTCTCACATACTAGGCATCGTAAATCAATTAAATCATTCCAGATAATTTACCTCAAGCGGTCTGCTTTGAAGTTCTCAGAGGAATAAGATGCGCACCGAAGGAGAAGCATTTCCATTGGCTCCAGTCTGCCGGTATTGGCCAATCACAAAAGTCGATATTGCACAGCCGATATCACTGAATATCCAACTATGTTTTATTATTAATTACGCTACGTTTATATGGCTATAATATTGTAGACTATTGAGTGTATAAAATATAGAAATCCTTTTTATAATAAAAAATATATATATATATATAACCCCCCCATCATTCAGAGGCGATGCTTCTTCACCGTTGCTTTGAAAAGTGTATTGCGATAACTCTCTCTGAACTGCACGCGCGGCACACACACACACACACATGTCCAGCTACAATATTAAATCATATTAATTTGAAACAGCAATCCAGAATATTTGTCACAAGCATTGATTAAAACAATGATGACAATAATCACATGAAAAAAAAACGACATAAATTCTGGACCTTTGGCAGTGGGGGGGGGTGTTGTTCGTTTGAACCACCCGAACCCCCCCTGCCTACGGGCTTGTGTTCACATAATGGGCAATCTGACAGCCAAACAATACTGCTGGCATCCAATTATGTGTGGGAATGTCTACTGCTGGAGTTTAGAATGATGATCTGCTACAATGGTGAGTATTTTACATGCACTGTACATGTTCCTTACGACTGTTAAATACATAAAATATGCATTTTTAAACGCAATGTCTCGTTCCCTTCGTCTCAGGGAACCGAGGTTACATACGTAACCGAGATGTTATTACTTCTTTGTTACCATAAAATCCTAGCAAAACTGTTCAATATACTCCACTTACCTGCAATGTCAACCTTTTTACAAACTTTGTGTTGATTTAAGAGAAAGGAGTTTCTGAATTTAGTTTTACTATCACTTATCACTATCACTATAAAATACTGTCCAGACACAGATGAAAATTGTTTTTTGATGCAAATAATTTCCACGCTTCGGAAAAGTGTTTCTTTTGTGACATATGAAACTATTAAGAGTTTGCTTACATGCTTGCCACACTTTTATAACGACAGGCTGTAAAGTGAAGTTCCATGATTTATATCGGAAATCTGTTTTTGTTTCCTGATCTTTGGTATTTTATCTTATTTAAAGTATAATTAACTATTTAGTATATTAAGTTTGTAAAATAATAAAATAAACAAAAGATTGTGCTGATACTTTATAGTCAAAATAATCATCTTTTGTGCCTCACCAGTGACTAGATGACCTGAAGCTTTGGGACAAGGTTAGTTATGCTGATATCATTAAAGGGATAGTTCCTCCTAAAATTAAAATTCTCTCATCATTTACTCGCCCTCTTTCTTCTGCTGAACACAAGCTAAGATTTTTTGAATATTTCAGCTCTGTTGGTCCATACAATTCAAATGAATGGTGACCAAAATGTTGAAGTTCCAAAAATCACATAAAGGCAGCATTAAAGTAACACATGAATCCAGTGGTTAAATCGATGTCTTCAGAAGTGAAATGATAAGTGAGAAACGGATCGATATTTATGTCCTCTTAATATAAACTATCCTGCCTGCTTAGTAGGTTTACATGCGCACAACTAATGTGAATCTCCAAAAACAAAAGAAGAAAATGAAAATGGATATCTATAGTAACAAAAGACTTAAACATTAATTTTGTTGAACATAATAACATTTTAATTGATGGAATTTATTTTCATGTTTTACTTATTTGCTTTTGTTTGATCTTTGTTTGAAAAGACTTGTTATTGTCCAAGAGTCATGTCGAAGGCTGCACTAAGAGCTAAAAGCACTAGAAGAGAAATGCAGGCTTGTTGATCAGATGATAGTCATTATTAACTCTGATAAGTCCAGTCACTGTACTGTGATGAGGCCTAAATCTTGACTGAAATTGTTAATGTATCCTATTTCTCTGAAACAAACATAATTTGGAGGACACAACTTTTTCTAGTATTTTTAACATAAACAGGAGATTTGAAATCGGTCTGTAATTTGCCAATTCTCCAGGATCAAGATGTGGGTTTAAAATAAGTGGTTTGATAACTGCCATTTTAAAGTTTCTTGGGACATGTCTTAAGGATAGTGAGGAGTTAATAATATTAATAAGAGGTTCTGAGATTACAAGAAATACCTCTTTTAAGAGGTTAGTTGGTATTGGATCTAACATACATTTTTGTTTGTTGATGTTTCGATGTTGTTTTGTGCTCTTCATGACCTATGACAGCGAAGGATTGAAGTTGTGAGGAAAATTATTAGACACTGTTTTCTGAGGTGCTGTGACAGATGATTGCATGATTAAAATTGTATTTCTGATTATTTCAATTTTATCATTAAATACATTTATGAAGTCATTACTGTTGTGCTGCAATGTAATATCTGGTTCAGTTGAGGCTTTATTTCAGTTTAATGACTAAACACCTTGGATTGTTGTGGTTATTTTCTTTGAGTTTGTTAAAATATGCTGACCTGACAACATTTAGTGACTGTCTGTAGCTACAGACACTATCCTTTCATGAACCGCATAATCATGCGCACAACTAATGTGCCCATGTGGGAAGATGGCGCCGTTGTGTGTGGCTTGCCGTCGGACATCTGGTCCAGTCTTTAGTTTGTTTGTCTTGTTTATCTTTTATTTAACACAACGCACCTCGTCAATATTGGTATATGACAAATTAACTCTGTTAAGTTTGCAAATTAGTGCAAACGATCTGATATACCCAGCTCGAAATGGCTCATCTCATTCATCTCATTTTCTGACGTCAGTACCTGACAACCTGCGCCGCTGGCCGTGTTTTCTACCGGTGAGGAGGCGTAGGAGAAAACGCGGAAGACGGGGTGGCTTTGCCGTTAAGCTGAAGCATTTCCTGGCTCAACAACAACGAGAGTCGCGTCCCTCTCTGGGTCTCCATGTGAAGGGTTTGGTCGGCGATTTTTCCATTCGCTGGCTCTTTGGATCCAGTGTATGAATGGAATAAGAATACTTCAGTGATCACGGCTGTGACTGTTCAGTTACCTGTCTCACGGCTCGCCCGCTTACACCGCGCTGGAGTGTGTTTGAGTAATCTTCGACGTTTTTCTCGGATTCGGCAGGCGCGACTGAAAATCTGCCTGGTCTAAGGATGGCGTTGTTAAATGCCAGATCAGTGGTAAATAAGACTGCTATTATTAATGACTTCTTCTCTTCGCGGGAACTTGATTTTTTATTCATTACTGAAAGTTGGCTTACTAATGGGGACCAAAGTCCGTTTTCTGATCTTTTACCTCAAAATTGTTCGTTTTTTAATTCTCCTCGTAAAACGGGCCGCGGTGGAGGACTGGTCTCTGTTTTTAAAGAAAAATTTTCTTGTTGCCAAATTATGTTTTATGACTTTCGGAGTTTCGAGCTGCAGTTGTTTACATTTGATCTGAATGGTCCACTCCTGGTTGCTCTGATATACCGCCCTCCTAAGCACAATATAAATTTTTTAAATGAGTTTGCTGACTTTTTGGGGAATTTCTACCTAAATATGAGAAAGTGTTAATTCTTGGTGATTTTAACATTCATGTGTGTTGCGCAACGGACTCATTATCTAAAGAATTTTCTACTTTGATAAATGCATTTGATCTCGAACAATATGTGAAAATCCCGACTCATCAGCTGGGACATACTCTTGACCTTGTGCTTTCATATGGCATTTCTCTTTTGAGCTTGAGGTCACTGAAAATGGGTTTTCTGACCATAAATCTGTTATGTTTTCTGTTCCATGGGTACCAAATTATGCTAAAGCCACTAAATGTGTCCGTAAATCTAGAAAAATTACTTCATCTACTAGTAAATCCTTTTCATTAGCTTTCTGTGATGCTATTCAATCAGTAGATGTAAGTCAGTATGTTTTGAGTCCAGAGGAGCTCCTATTTAGACTCAACTCCACTGCTTTGAATGTCTTGGATTCAGTTGCTCCTGTAAAGACTTTAAAACTCAAACCTAGATCTGAGCCCTGGATTGACGATAATGTACGCTCTTCGAGGCAGATCTGTAGACGAGCGGAGCGCAAGTGGAAAAAGGATCGGCTCCAGATTTCGTTTGAATTATTAAGAGAATCATTATCCAATTTCCAGAAGGCAGTGAAAATAGCAAAATCCAGGTATTTTGAGGATCTTATTAAAAATAACTACCATAGGCCCAAAACTCTTTTTACTGTTTTCAACACTGTTGTTAACCCAAACGTCTCTGAGTACCCTGCTGTGTCAAAAACAATGTGTGAGGATTTTCTGAGCTTTTTTGTTAATAAGATTAATGCTATCAGATTGGGGATATCTCGCCCTGCTTCTGATCCGTCCATCCCCTCTGTTTGTTTTGCAGAGTTCAGTCAATTTGAACCTATTTCTTTTTACATCTTCAAGAATTAGTATGCCAGCTTAAGCCGTCAGGCTCTTCCATTGATGTCATGCCTCCATATTTCCTGAAACAAGTTTTTGATGCAGTGGGTCCATACCTTGTGACTATGATTAACCGATGTTTTGAAACTAGTTCTGTACCTGATGTGTTAAAACATGCTACAGTACATCCTTTGCTTAAGAGACAGAATCTAAACCCTACTGTTTTAGATAATTATAGGCCAATTTCTAATTTGTCTTTTATTTCAAAGATCCTCGAGAAAATAGTTCTTCAACAATTGCAGAGTTTTTTAGATGAAAATGAGATATTTGAGGTCTTTCAATCAGATTTTAGAAAATACCATTCTACAGAGACAGCACTCTTGAAGGTCTTAAATGATATTCTACTTACTGGTGACTCTGGAGACTGTGCTGTGCTTGTGCTCCTAGATTTGAGTGCTGCGTTTGACACTGTTGACCATGCTGTCCTTCTTACTCTTACTCTTATTCTTGGAGCACTGCGCAGGCATAAAAGGAAGTGCTCTTGAATGGTTTAAATCATATCTTTCAAATAGAAGTTTTAATGTTATCATGGGTGAACATTCATCTAAGGCAGCTTCTCTATTATGTGGTGTTCCTCAGGGTTCCATCTTAGCTCCGATTCTTTTTTCTCTGTATATGCTACCATTGGGTTCTATTTTTAGGAAACATGGTCTGTCATTTCATTGCTATGCAGATGATACTCAAATCTATCTGCCCTTAAAGAAGAGTTCAAATGGTCTGGATGCACTTTTGACCTGTTTGGCTGATGTGAGGGCCTGGTTGTCTTTAAATTTTCTTAACTTTAATCAGAGTAAAACTGAGATAATAGTGTTTGGTCCTTCAGACTCTGTTAGTCCACCGAAAATTAATTTTGGTGAGTTATCCTCGTCTGTGAAGCCTTGGGTTAAAAATCTAGGGGTTGTTTTCGATGATGGGCTGAAATTTGACAAACATATCAATACAGTGGTCAAATCATGTTTCTTTCAGCTTCGACTTTTAGCTAAAGTAAAACCTATTTTGTCAAGAAAAAATTTTGAACAATTAATTCATGCTTTTATTATTTCGAGATTGGATTACTGTAACTCACTATACTTTGGGATTAGCCAGTCAGCTTTTTCGCGGTTACAGAGAGTTCAAAATGCAGCTGCAAGACTTTTAACCAGGACTAAAAAACGAGACCACATTACGCCTGTTTTGCGTTCTCTTCACTGGTTGCCCGTGCGTTACCGAGTGAATTTTAAAATTCTTCTTTTGGTGTTTAAATCATTAAACGGTCTGGCCCCTTCTACTAACTGAATATCGTCCAGTTCTGTCTCTCCGGTCTACTAACCAGAGATTGTTGTGTGTTCCAAAGTCGAAGCTGAGGCGCAGGGGTGAACGGGCTTTTTCAGTAGCTGCGCCCAGACTGTGGAATGCACTACCCTTGTGTATTCGCTCTGCATCATCGTTGTTTGTTTTTAAATCTAAGCTAAAAACGCATCTTTTTGAACTGGCTTATATTCAATGAGAAAGTGTATTGTACGTTTTTTAAACTGTTTTTTATTACAGTTTTTATTTTTATTATTGTTTTATTGTATTGTATTGTCTTATGTCTACTATAGTATGTGCAGCACATTGGACAACCTCGGTTGGGATTAATGGTGCTATATAAATAAAATTGACATTGACATTGACATAATACTTCTAATTTTGTATTCTTCCACTTATGCTCTCAAGAGTGCAGCTCTGAAAATGGAGCATGAGTGTGATCATTGTACTATGGTGTGGGACTTTTTTCTTTAATTGTCTTAATTAAATCAATCAAATTAATCAATAAGTGATGCTATCTTTAATTGTTGAAAGAATAGTTCTTTCAGCTTTTTATTTAACAGCTGTTTTAAAAATCAGAACGAGTCACGTAAACTGAAATCTGCTTGAGAGTTTTCTTTCAGGCTAAATTCATCCCAGAGATCATAAAATTAATTAGAGCACAATCATGTATATTTACAATCTACAATATCTGCAAAAAGGAAGATAAAACCATTCTTATATGTAACGCTCATATTTAGGCCTGCAAATGATCCAGGATACAGCAGCACGTCTGGCCTTTAATTGTAAAATACAATAATGAAACTAAGAGGTAATAATTAGAAATATCAGACCTTTCTATTTTTATATATGTATTTGTCAATAGAGAATGTGGTTAATAAATTGAGTGATTGGTAGTTTTGAAGTTGACCACACAATCAACATTCTCATGAAGTCCATTCACAAACTATTTAGTTAATTTTCCTTTTCAGTGTGCATTAGTGAGTTTGTTTTATAACACATTTCATTGTTCAAGTATTCTCCCCCATTTTACAAATGCGAATTTGGAAACTGACCTGAAACGAATTCTCGTAAAAAAAAATAAACAAAATAAAATTCGTGTGAATCTAAGCTTTGGTACGTCAGCGCTGAGAAGGAAAAATACGTGTCGTGTTTTAGGCTCCTCCTTCAGTTCTATGTTTCTACTAGGTCCTGTAGACATCTTTAAATACGCTCTTCAGCATGTCTACACTTCATATTCTGTTTATACTCGTACATTCGGCATCATGTCTGGAAGAGGTAAAGGCGGTAAAGGACTCGGGAAAGGAGGCGCCAAGCGTCACCGCAAAGTGTTGCGTGATAACATCCAGGGAATCACCAAACCCGCAATCCGTCGTCTCGCTCGCCGTGGCGGTGTCAAGCGTATCTCCGGTCTGATCTACGAGGAGACTCGCGGTGTGTTGAAGGTGTTTCTGGAGAACGTTATCCGTGATGCCGTCACCTACACTGAACACGCCAAGAGAAAGACCGTCACTGCCATGGACGTTGTGTACGCGCTGAAACGACAGGGACGAACTCTGTACGGATTCGGAGGATAAACGACTTTATTCAGGAGAAATCAGACCAACCCAACGGCTCTTTTAAGAGCCACACACAATCTCACACAAAGAGTTGAAAGTATTGACTGCACTGATGTTTAATTATAATCACTTCGTGTAATTTATACGTAAGTTGAACTTTTCTAAGAATCTTTTTCCTGTAAAAATAATTCATGTTTTCTCCCTGAACAATCTCACATAGAGTCAAAGCGATCATAGTTCAATGAGATTAATTTACATTATGTTCTTTGAAGGGGAGCAACACTATCAAGAGTGCTGGAGATTACTGCATTTATATTTTCTGCTTACTGAGTGTTAACATCACTTATCTTCCAGATCTATCTTTAATTGTTGAAAGAATAGTTCTGCCTGAACGATAGCATGTTGTAGATTGAGTAAATTAGCTGATGGCAGTATACAAGAGATGAGGTAATGATCCGAGATGTCATCACTCTGCAGAAGAATTTCTATTTTATCAACTTCAACTCCAAATTTTTATAAATAAACTTCAAAAATGTATAAAGATTAAAATATATATTTTTTAAATTTATTTTGGATATATTATTGTCATAATTACTAATCATTTGTTGTGTTAATCTTTGTAAGAGAACAATTGAGGAATAATAAACCTCTTTATTATTAAAGGGGTTAAATGAGGTCAGAGGTCACTAAAGATCTGATGAATCCATGTATTTCATACAAACAACTTGTTTGTTCAGGGAGAAGATGCGTTTATTTCCCCATGAACTTTATTCTTTCCAAAATCACAATCATTACAGAAAAATACAAATCGATCATAAATTACAAGCGAATAAGACTAAAAGTCTCAACAGTCAAGACATCAACTCTTAACGCACGCTCAGTTTTGCTCAAACATGTACAACATGTGCGTGTTGATGGTGTAGTGGCCTAAAGAGCATAACTGGTAATCAGAAGGTTGCTGGTTCGACCCCCACAGTCACCACCATTGTGTCCTTGAGTAAGGCATTTAATCCAGTATTTAACGTGCAATCATTTACTCCCGTGTTCAAAACCCTGATAATTATCCTTGAAATTAAAACAAAAATTGCTAAATTCTACATTTAACTGAAAGATTAAACTTCTCAGGACAAATATTTTTAACCAACGTCAATAGGGGCAAGTTGTCACTTTGTTCTAATATCATAGTAGTTTTTTTAAAAGGCACCTAATAATGTTTTTTTTTTTTTTCCAAGTAAATATCATTTACAGCAGCCTAATAGAGCGGAAACGGTAAACTAATAAAAAAACTTATAAACCATCAATAATAAAAACTGGAAATTAACTCGTTCAGTGGATTGAAGTGGCTCTTAAAAGAGCCTTTGGGGTTGATGTGGATGACGTCACTGTGGATTTAAGCTCGTTCTCCACGAATGCGGCGGGCCAGCTGAATGTCTTTGGGCATGATGGTGACCCTCTTGGCATGGATGGCACACAAGTTGGTGTCCTCAAACAGACCGACCAAATAAGCCTCGCTGGACTCCTGCAGGGCCATGACAGCGGAACTCTGGAAGCGCAGATCCGTCTTGAAATCCTGAGCGATTTCTCTCACCAGACGCTGGAAAGGCAGTTTGCGAATCAGCAGCTCAGTGGACTTCTGATAACGGCGGATCTCTCGCAGAGCCACGGTACCGGGCCTGTAACGATGAGGCTTCTTGACTCCGCCGGTGGCTGGTGCGCTCTTACGGGCGGCTTTAGTAGCGAGCTGCTTCCTCGGGGCTTTTCCACCGGTGGATTTACGAGCGGTCTGTTTAGTTCTTGCCATGACTTCAACGATTCTTCTCCGTTCTTCACAGAAAATGTGACTGAATGTTCCGCTGCTGCTGCTCTTTAAAGCCTTGTGTGACCATGAGTTCAGTGGGGGGAGGGTTCCGAGGCTTGTGATTGGCTGATAGTGACGTCTATGTGTGACAGTTGACCAATGACTGTGCGGCTCGTGTGTTCAAACAAGCGGCGACAGTTTCTTCAAGATCTTTTATTCAGTTCATCTCATCTGTATTTTAGATTATACTGTATGTTGCATGTTAAACTGATATTAAATATAAACGTGATATTCCGTGTGTGCACATGTATAATTATCCCACACCTAATTATTCATTCCTGCTATCTGTATTTTGATGTCGATGTTTTTAATTAGACTTGATTCTTTGTATAACGTTACAGAACACATTTTAACCTACAAGGGTTATCTTATAATAATCTGAGATTAAATATAGAGATATTATATTATTTATGTGCATACAATTAATCCAGACCCAGTAATTCATGTTTTATCTGAAGTAGATACTGTGTTTGTTTTTCCCCAGGCACGAATGATACTTGATTCTATGTGTAGCTTTATAAATAACATTAACCTTTTAGAGTCAACACTGCATTTATAAATTTGAGGTACGAATGATAAAATGTAACTTTAACCTCACACTTTGCTTCTTGTGGATCTCATAATATTAATTCAAGTAAATCATCACTCTCTTATAGTTAAATTGGGTGGCTCTTAAAAGAGCCTTTGTGTTTCAGTGAATCAGACTTTAGTCCGTTTACTTCTTGGCGGGTTTCTCGGTCTTCTTGGGCAGCAGCACAGCCTGGATGTTGGGCAGCACACCACCCTGAGCGATGGTCACTCCACCCAAGAGTTTGTTCAACTCCTCGTCGTTCCGCACTGCCAGCTGCAGGTGACGGGGAATGATACGAGTCTTCTTGTTGTCCCGAGCGGCGTTTCCAGCCAACTCCAGGATTTCAGCGGTGAGATACTCGAGCACAGCGGCCAGATAAACAGGAGCACCGGCACCAACGCGCTGTGCGTAGTTTCCTTTGCGGAGCAGCCTGTGAACACGACCGACGGGGAACTGCAGTCCTGCCCTGGAGGAACGAGTTTTAGCCTTTGCTCGCGCTTTACCGCCGGTTTTACCTCTGCCGCTCATTTTCGATTAGTAGCAAATACTGTAATGTCACAGTGAAATAGTGGTTCGTCGTGTTCCCGATCACAGTATTTATAAGAGTGTGTCAGACTCCTATTGGCTAGAGTCTGGAAAACATTCTAACCAATCACTGCTCTTCCCTCCAAACTCCAAACCACGCCCCCTCTCTCTGATGATGAATGTGCTCAAGAGTGAGATTCAACTCTGAAGTATTTGTAACACTTGATAATAAGTTTCCAATTGTTATTAACATTAATTAACAACATTATTTAAAATTAACGAACAATGAACAATTGTGTTTTATTAGCTACAATTGACAAAGATTAATAAATGTTGTAAAAATATATTATGCTTTGTTTAGTTCATAATTATACATTTACACATTTTAAGGAATGAAACCTTATTGTAAAACGTCAACAAAATATTTAATGTAAAACAACAACAATAATATTAATTAGTAGAATATTTGATATGAAAGTTAAAATCAAACTTTATCAAAACATGTACAAAATCATGTTTTGTACATGTTATATTAATCATACATGTTGAATAAATTGCTTACCGATTGAGATGTGTGTGCTAGATAGATGTTATTTCATTGCATATTTATCTGACCTATATGACACAACCACCACCAAAACACACAGTTATATTTTAAGAAATACATGAACTGGATTTTATTAGTTTAGAAAGGTATCTCAGAATTGTATTCCCCCATTGTCACCTCACGCATACCCCAGTTTGAGAAACATAGAGGGTTTCTGAATAAGCTTTTTATTTTGAGTATAATATTTATGCATAGCCTACAAAGCAAGACAGTATTTATGGAAACCATATATATATATATATATATATATATATATATATATATATATATATATATATATATATATTAACCTTAAGTCATCTCAGTGCATGCTTGTTTTGAAATGATCCACTGTGCATATAGATGCCACAACTGCAAAGGCTTATGTTATATAATTTTAATGGAATAATTTTTAATGCCACCAAAATGTCATAAAATGGTTTGTTTCATGAATCAAACTACTTGTTTATTATACAACAAAAATGTAGAATAGATTTCTAGAGACATTTTCTCTACATACAAAATCGATGTAGATTGTTGCTCGGATCCTTTGTCGTCAATCCCAACGCCCTGTAGGTACAACTCCTGACAGGAAAATCCTTCAGAGCGGCTATGAAAAAAAGCTATATAGAAATAAAGTGCCCAGACCAATACAGCTACACAGGTTGTCAATACCTCCAAAAGCACAGTGGTGGCACCTACAGTCTCAAACGTAATCATGAGTACCAAGTTATAGGACAGATGGGGATAACTGATATGGTGTGACTTTTATGTGAAGTGTGACAATGACAACCATCACAAAATTAAAACTTAAGTTATATATTAAGTATTTCTCTTAAATATTAAGAGCGATAACTGCAACAAAAAAACATGACACATACCCATTTCAGTGACCATAGTGCTCTCCTCTATAGTGGTATCCTCCATTAATGATTATGTTGCCATCTCTACTGTAATATTCATGGAAACGCCTTGTAGATTACACTTGACTCTGTAAATATGATATATACATTTGATATTTCCAAATATGCTTAGCAGGTTATATGACAACTAATGTGATTGTAATGTTATATATATATATAAAATATTGTTTGTTGTTATTATTTGCTTTTTCTTTATATTAGATTAAAAAAAAATTTCAGCATTGTCTGCCATGATGTCAACTTTAAGATTTTCCTTGGTGGCACTGACACGGTTCGCAACTTTGGCGGACATCTTGCAGGTGTAACGTTACTATTCTCAAATGTCAATGCTAGCAGAGGATCAGTGTGCGCAGGTGTCGGCCTGGAGTTTAATGACAGAGGAATGGACTTAGTCATTCTAAAATACGTCTCAAGTATCTTAAAAGGAAATTCATACTGTACAGGACAGAGGGCAGAAATATCAGGCAAAATGGCTTTATGCTCACTAACATAGCTATCCTAGTATCGTTAGGCTTTTAACAATAGATTTCTCCAGTTATAATAACTTCTAAAACATGTACAAAATAAAACAAGTATTGTGCTACACAGTTAAAAGGGTGTAGTATATATAATTGTGTTATATTTGAACACGATGTGTTTGGCTATGGAATGATTTCTCGTTTTGTCCAAGGCCGTTCTCACAAACGTATACATTTCATACATTTCTCCAGTTTCTAGCAGGTTTCGAGAATGGGTGAAACTGACTGTCTGGGTACCTGCGGTCTGTGTTGCAAGTCCAATGGGCTATATGCACGGTTACTTCCTGGTTTAGATAAGCCAGCTCGGGCATTTCCGGTCAACTGTCATTCCTGAAGATGTCAAAGATGTTTTATACGTGCTGCCTGCAGGATCTACCTCGAGCCAACACAATTGATGATGTACACCGCCTGATTCATTCAAATTCAAAGACTTCATCAAGCAAACGTGAAAAGGGATTTATTATATCCAGCTATATCCATGACTACGAAGGTAAGTTAGCAAAAGTACGCTATAATTCTTTCGTTCTGTAAACTAGCTATAGACAGCTAACTTAGCTAATGTTATCGAACGTAAGTTAGCTACTGTTAAATTGAAAGACCAACGATAGCTTAACGTTAGCATTGGTAAACAGAATATAACCACTAAGTTGGCAGCATTTAGATATGTAGATCTGTCTCCCGCTACTCTCCTTGACATAACCTGGCTTGGCACTAGCAAAACATTTGGTCTTGCTATGGGATCCTTGCTTAATTCGTTGCCTTTGTTTCTGACAAGAATAAGGCAGGAGAGGTGTCTGTGAGGGCAAGCTGCTTCAGGTCGATGAGGAAAAAAGAGAGACCACACAACTTGAGTGTAGGGGAATGAGAGCAGGTTCAATAATGTTAATACGTTCTGCTTTCTAGGAATTCCATGTGCCAGTATAAAATAGGCTGAAGAATAGATAGTGACTGTAATACTGTTTGGACCTACAGCCTACTGTTGCACCAACAGAACCGTGCACCAACTAGGGCCTACACTGTGTGTTTCAAAAAGTATTTTACTCAACAGTACATAGTACTCTCTATGTTTATTGTGTAGTAGACATCGTGGACACAGGTAAAAATTCCCAGAGAGTAGAGGCAGGTAGGTTGCCAGCATTTAACATTGTACACAGTGAGCATGTTTAAAACGCATAATTAGCTACACTGTGACTCCATGTATTTCTGTTATTAAATATGTATTTCAGTAATCTCAGCCACTCAATAAAATGATTTACCTGAATCTCAAAACACATGAGATGCAGTATCAATTGATAATTATTATTATTTATTTTTTTTACAGGTTGTTCTCAAAGACTCTAAACCCGTTGAGCTGTTGGCCTGTCATTGCTCATGTGTGGCAGGGCTTGCACTATGCAATCATGTTGCAGCTTTGCTCTACCAGACCTCACATTACAGCCAGCAGGTAGCAACAGCTATCCCCCCCACAGGGTCTGAGCAGCAGTGGCACAAACCTAGCACCCAGGTGATGTTTTCAACATTATGTGTCTCACTTCTTCCTGGTTATGTCACATAAATCACATCAACTTTCAAGGCTCCATGCAGCATCCTTCCTTCTGAAAATATGATCATATGAGCTAAAATTTGTTTATACAAAGTAAATAAGTTCTTGTACAAATTTCTTGACAGGGCTTTAAACCTGGTCCAACAAATGAGATTGTGGTGTTGTCAGCTAGGCCAAAGACAGAAGATTGGCTGAAGTGATCAGGTAATCTGTAGAAATGGGCAGTATGTCTGCTACATGAATTAAAATATGTACTGGAAATGTAAAATTGTACTTTGTATTTTTAGATTAAAGATGAACCTCTAATTGAACTGAATGTCCATACACATACACATACACACACACAACATCCCTGTAGCATAGAGCTACACAACACTGAAGTAGAATTTGACATGAAAAGCATTAATTTATGATAATAACAAACAGTACATAAATGCTTGTCTAACTGTTCTGTTGTGTATATTTTCAGGAGTAACTTGTACAACGGGGCCTGCGACTGGACCTGTGACCTTCCATACATGTCAGTTCTGCGTGTGAATGAGATTTACCAAGGAATGCCAAGGGAAACTGCTCCACCCACAACAACAATGGGAATAGCATTTATTCAATTGTTTTTTCAAAGAATATTCAGAGACGGGAGAGTCATAAAAACAATCAAACAAAAGATTGATTACTTTTACCTACCTATGCTTTTGGCTTGTCAATTTCCATGGTTAACTTTCAATCAGTTTTTTTTTACAAAGTTCAAATAGTTTGGTTTTCATTACATTTCTGAGCAGTTTTCATGTGTTCACTATTGTCATCTGCCACAAATATATTCTAATTGAATAGAATTCTAGTATACAATGTATACAAATTATGTAGTTGAACATGTCATCATAAATTTATTAAATTACATATTTTCCAATAAATGTTATTTATGTGAGTGTTTGAGGTTATAAGGTATTAGTACCTAAAAATAGTATTGTTTAAATGCTGTTTGTAATGGCCACAATAAAATACACAATGCTTTGGGGAGTCATTTAAAAAAGGCAGTTACAAACAAATGTAGGTTTATTCACTGGAAGCATAAAACTGAAAATGAGGGGAAAATACAGATCACTGTATGAAGTTGTAGAGATGTAAATCCATTCTTTATCACTGAACAAAAGCAGTAGCTAACAACAGTAAAATAGTTAAAATACTAAACAGAACTGCGCACTGGTCTTGATGCATCTATTTAGACCCAGCAATTTAAAGCAAAAAACTCTGGTAATTTAACAGAAGGCATGCAACTACATACACCGTTGTTGGTCGTCGGAGGGGTAAGTTTGAAAACTAATAGCCGAATATAATTTAGATGAGGATGAACACTGAGGGACGCAACAGTGCCCAGCTATCGTCCACTGAAAATGCTGAAATTTAAACGTCTTCCCAGATAGCAAAATTGTTCCGGGCATTTTATGGCCCAAACACTGTTCTTAGTTTTGGCAATCATACCGCCAGGAATGCAGGGCCAAAACCGGCACAGACAGTTTTGCCAAAAGCACGCCAGAAAAATGCCAATGCCTTACCAGACGAGAGTCAGAAGACCCTAAATTGGGCCATATTCATGCCATAATATCGCCATTGAAAAGCCAGATGTCTCCCGAGCACAGGCCACAACTCTGCCAGATTATATTAAAATAACTAATTTGGCCCATATTCAATATCTGCACCCAATAGCAACCATGCAATTCAAAGAGAAATCAAACCAGGAAACCATAACTGCAGAAAATTAGTGTTTATTTTCAATTAACAAACATATGACCTAAATAGGTAAACATTTACAATTTTTTTTTTTTTTATACAAATAAAATGTAAAAACATACAAAGCTTAGTTTTAGAAATCACACTTAGTTGTGTAAACCATTAAAGACCACAAACTTATGAACGGTAGTGTGTGGCCAGAAACGGGCCAAAGTGGAATGTATGTGTGCGCCTGACGACGTTGTGTGTTGGTGTGTGTGCGCCTGACGTTGTGTGTTGGTGTGTGCCTGACGTTGTGTGTTGGTGGGTGCCTGACGTTGTGTGTTGGTGGGTGCCTGACGTTGTGTGTTGGTGTGTGTGCGCCTGACATTGTGTGTTGGTGGGTGGCTGACGTTGTGTGTTGGTGGGTGGCTGACGTTGTGTGTTTGTGTGGCTGACGTTGTGTGTTGGTGTGTGGCTGACGTTGTGTGTTGGTGTGTGGCTGACGTTGTGTGTTGGTGTGTGCCTGACGTTGAGTGTTGATGTGTGCCTGACGTTGAGTGTTGGTGTGTGCCTGACGTTGAGTGTTGGTGTGTGCCTGACGTTGAGTGTTGGTGTGTGCCTGACGTTATGTGTTGGTGGGTGGCTGACGTTGTGTGCTGGTGTGTGCCTGACGTTGTGTGTTGGTGGGTGGCTGACGTTGTGTGTTGGTGTGTGCCTGACATTATGTACTGGTGGGTGGCTGACGTTGTGTGCTGGTGTGTGCCTGACGTTGTGTGCAGGTGTGTGCCTGACGTTGTGTACAGGTGTGTGCCTGACGTTGAGTGTTGATGTGTGCCTGACGTTGAGTGTTGGTGTGTGCCTGACGTTGAGTGTTGGTGTGTGCCTGACGTTGAGTGTTGGTGGGTGGCTGACGTTGTGTGCTGGTGTGTGCCTGACGTTGTGTGTTGGTGGGTGGCTGACGTTGTGTTGGTGTGTGCCTGACGTTATGTACTGGTGGGTGGCTGACGTTGTGTGCTGGTGTGTGCCTGACGTTGTGTGCAGGTGTGTGCCTGACGTTGTGTGCAGGTGTGTGCCTGACGTTGTGTGTTGGTGGGTGGCTGACGTTATGTGTTGGTGGGTGGCTGATGGTGGAGGACTGTGCTTCTCCTCCTCCTTCCCCCCTCTTGATCGCCAGCCAAATACAACCATTGCTCCACCTCCTGATTCGTGGATTCTCTGCATCCAGGATTTCTCCGAATGGCTTCTAGAAACAAACAATTAAAGATATCATGGGAGGTTTCAGAGTTTAAATTTAAAACTTTGTAAAGACAGCCAATGCCATTTAAACTTAAATTTAATTTAGGTCTTTAAGTTAAGTCCCATTCTTCTGTTGACTTTGTGTGACAGACTAAAGGGAAAGGGACAGCATAATTTGTTAATACAGTTTCTTTACCACTATGGAGTTAAACAAGCACAGACCTTACAAAAGAGATGTATACATAGCCCGACAAGCCAGACTATATCATAATGTGTAGTCTGACCACGAACGATAGACTAACACCCCTTTCACACATACATGGTTATTTTGAAAAACAAAGACATTTCTCTGCATTTATGCCCTTTGTTTACATACAAAGAATTTGCCTCTAAAAACGGTGGCCACTACACTGGAGGCGGCCAAGAGCCTTTATTCACCCTGTATTGAGGGGTGGCAGCTCATCGAGTGACTACTGAAGCTGGTAAATGAACCTAAAAATGTTGCCTGGTACATCTAATCAACACTTTTACCTGTAACAACATTCTTGACTTCTAGGCCCTGGAATTATGTTTTGCCATGGAGGCCTGTCCAATTCATTTTGCAGGCCAAGTCGTTCTGAATAAGCATCTTCATGACCCTCCACACAGTGTCCTTGAGGTTCACGCCCCCAGCAAGGCCCAGTGTCAGCACCTGGAAAAATAAAAGTTTTGAAAATATGAATGTTCATTGCGGAGAAAAAAAATGCAAAGAAAAAAGTTCAGAAAAAAATCTGGTCCAAATACTAATGATAAAAGTAATTATTACCAAGTCCTTTCTCTTCTCTGGCTTTGTCTTAATGTCGCGGTCCAGCGACAAAAGAGCCTCAGCATCCCTCAACGGCAGAAAACTTCCGTCCATGTGGTGTCCATGTGGTGTAGGTGTAGAATGGAGATCCTGAACAATCCGCAGCAGATTTCTTTGCATATCACACATCACCTCCTGCTTGGCAATGATCTCTCGTAGTAATGCTGAAACCAGAACATTTTAAAAACTGTTCAGTCCTTGCTAGCTATAACATAGAAATGTATTTTAAATTGGAATAGAGCATAAGGTCTCACCAGACTGCAGGTCCATCTCAGAAGCAGCATGAGGGGCAAGATGGAATGGCTCAGGCGTTCCATGGTGGCGAGACGGCTGAGGGAAAAGATGGTAGGATGGCTCAAGCGTCCCATGGTGGCGAGACGGCTGAGAGGGAAGATGGTAGGATGGCTCAGGAGGTCCATGGTGGCGAGACGGCTGAGAGGGAAGATGGTAGGATGGCTCAGGCGTCCCATGGTGGCGAGACGGCTGAGAGGGAAGATGGTAGGATGGCTCAGGAGTTCCAAGGGCGTGAATCGGCTACAGAGAGGCAAGTTGACTAGCAGACTGTTAAGTTGACTGGCGGAGATATTTCATCTGATGAGGAAATGGCGTCACGCAACAGTGACGGCAGAGGTGGAATGGAGGGCACCTTAGGGAGGACTGGTTTGCGCTTCACAGGCTCCTCATCAGACTCCTCCTGACTTGAGAGGAAGCGCTTGTTTGGTCTTTGGAGAGAGAAAAATAACTAAAATTATTTACAACCCTACAGCCATGTAAGGCTCGTTTGCACTGCCTATAATGAAGAGACCCATCTATGAATGAAACTCTATAAAACTGAGGTTTTAAAGTAATGAAATCCCACAGTTACGGCTTCTCACCAACTACCCCACATACAATTTTTTTCAGTGCTACTTCTTACAGAAATTTGGCAACTTAATGCTTAAATCTTTTTACATGCCTTAGTTTAAACAAACATTATGTAGACAAACTGAGCAAAATCTGAGTGCAACACACATTATCCTGGATTCAGCAGATTTGCGACATACCTGGTTTTTCTTTTTTTAGGCCTCCCCTCCTCTACTTCTGATTGGAGGTCTGTGTCATCTTCTGCCCAGCGAAGTTTCAACCTTACCTCACTAAAACTATCTGTCAAGAATGGGAACCAAGTGAAAAACAAAGCTTTACCCAAACTGGTATTAGTCATGATTGTTATATGTTAAATCATTTGGTTCTTGTAATGTCTGCATCCCAGTGTCAACTTTACATTGCAAAAAACAAATAAATACACTTAATGACACCAGTCATAAACATAAAAGTGTCATTAATGTTCATGATGTGCGTCATGCTAATAAGGCACACTCTTATGTAGACACCTCATTTTTTTTAATGTACACAGGTAATTTTCAAATGGAAACCCAGAGATCACATCTAAATGACCATGAATCTTTACATCATCACTAAGATGAATCAACCCATGTATATTGTAGACAACAAACTCAGGACCATACAATTTACTGAAGTGCTCCACAAATGACACAAGTAACCTTTTCGCAAAACCATTCAGAGCTGAACAAAGGCGGGGATTGGCTAAAATCGAGATGGCAACTGACAGCAGCATGAAGTTGTTATACATTTCCTCAGGTGACACACCCCTAAGAACAGGAGGACCGGTGTACAGAAGGAACTGCCTGAGTTCAGTTGCCTTCCACATTAATCTTTCTGCCAGACTCCTTGGCTTCCTAGCAAATTCAGCTGGGACGAATGCCTTCAAACTTATCAGCTTTTCAGAGATCTCCTGCATATCACGACCCGAACGACGACACCGAAGAGGGCCAGAACTGCCAAACCACAAATCTAAGAGCCTCCTCATTACTCCCAAACAAACCAAATGCATATAATCGTGAGGAAACTGACTGACCATACCGATACCCGTTTCAAGTAGAGGGGAAACTGCTATGTGATGTTCCTCATCTGTGCCTCTCGCAAATGACTCATCAGTCCTATCAGCAGCACTTACCTCTGGGAATGTCATGCGGTGACGAGCATAAACACCTGGCTGTAAACACTTATCACATCCTGCATAACCTGAATGGCCTTTCACCTGTTTGATAAAGGCTCTAGCAGGAGCATCACAAATGACCGAACTTACCTTCAGAAACAAGGTTTTTGAGCCTATGACAAATCCCTCTCTCAGCATTCTCAATTCTTGAACAAGGGCACCAAGATACTCATGCAATGAAGTGGGTTTAGTCTCACCACAGAACAAAGCAATTAACAGTGGCCTGCTGGAAACATAATCTTTGTGACGCAACATGCCTAACACTGGCCAGAACTGAGTCGACGAGCTCTTAAACAGCGGCAATCCATCAAAATTAAGCTGCAACATAAACACATTTCTATCTGGAAATTTGGACGACAAATACTCAAATGTGTTGCGAAACATGTTCAAAATACCAAAATAGAAAAACACCCCACCAGCCAACCTTTCCAGAGTGTACTTCATTGCTGTTTTTAAAAGGGTTCTCCCATCCTTTGGAAGAAAGGGGTGATGCACTCTAAGGATGCACAGAAGAGCAGACAATGCCACTAATGATACACCATACTCAACAGCCCAGGTAGAAAGAGCAGTGGACAAATCTAAAGGAGGAGAAATCTCATCATCATCCTCATCATCATCATCATCTTCCTCATCATCTTCAGAGACCTCATCATCACTCACCATCTCAGTGTCCACAACTTCACCAAAGTCACTACTTACCATCTCATTGTGCTCTACGACACCTGTGCAAAGACTTCTTTGTACCTCTAAAATTCTGTCATTTGTCCTTTTTATGGCTTGCTTGCACATGTTACTCCACTGGGACCGCTCCATTGTGAACTGGGGAAAACCAAACACAGACATTTGTTAACGCTACAGATTTATTTAGAGAGAAAAGAGAGGAGAAAGCTCTTTGTATGCATGTCTTGAACAGTGTATGTCCCAAGTAGTCTAGGCTGTACTGTAGGGTAAACCTTAGTCACATAAAAAACTCCACTGCTCATTTGATTTATTTGCATTTGAAATTTGAAATCAAATCTTTCAAATTTCAATAAACATATGCTGATCAAGGCATACAATGTTACACTAGCCAAATAAAACAGCTCCATTCAAAAATACTTAGAAAAGGTAATGAAAGATATTTCATGTTGAAGCCTGCAGCTTATTGATAATTTTTATTGCATGTAAAAATCTGTCAGGCTCAATTGTGGAATAAGATAGAAGCCGTGCAATGAACATGGGAAAGGACATTTTTTGTTGGTGAGGCTAAAAACAAACAAAAAATCTACTTAGCAGATAAAAGACATTCGCAAAAAAAATGCAACATAGAGCTTTCTCCTCTCTTTTAAAACATAAAAACAAACAACTTACCTTACTTTTACTTGGCTCTTGATAGTCACCGGTGAAATCTCTGTCAGGAAATGTACAGGAACATTTGGTTTGGTCAGAGAAACGGGCTCGGTTTGGTGAACAACCTAGCAGCTAGCTAAAGTAAGTGCTGACGCTAAGGTCTGGTACAACTATTCAAAATGGGACAGTTTAAGATTCTCATAAACCTTTACCTCAAAATGCATTAAGGAATGAAAACAGTATTCTGAAACAGAGAAACAAGAGTGTCAAAAAACTCAATACCACACTCACAACTCATGTGACTTGAACTTATATTGCAAATAATGATAACTGGGAAAAAAGCAGAAAATTTTCATTTTTTGTAATTTTCTACATTTTCTGTAATTTTCTACAAAAATCTACACATTGTCATATAAGTAACCTTATATAAATATCCGAACTTTTACCATCGTGTCGTTTGATTTTGATTAATAGCGCAAGAGAGCAAGGCAGCGCTTGGAAGACGGCGCAGCGCTAGCGTCGAGGATCTCTGCTCGTTCTTTCAGTACGCGCGCTGTCACATGCGCATGTCATCTACATAAATCAAAGAATAGATCCTCCAATGGGAATTTCCCCAGAGAATAAGCACTCACACAGGCTTGTCTGGCTCTCAGCAACAGAGCAGTGGCCGTTGACGTGCGGTGATAAGGCGAAAAGTGTACGGAACATGGTTAGTCTACGTTAACGTTAAAACATAGGCTATTTAATGTTCTGTCTCCATCACTCTTCAAAATACTGCGAATGTAGTCAACGTAGTAATCGTTGCGTTATGCGTCACATATCATGCGTTTTTTTTAAGTTACCATGACTCACTGCAAATATAGTGAAGCTGCCGTCTCTATCCTAACGTTACTTGGAACACAGATTTGTCAGCGCAGATTTGTGTAACATCAACCACGTGACTGCAAGGCGCGAAAGCAAGGCTATCTCACTCTTGAGTAATACTACCAGTTAATACACTCATGGAACTCCCGTTATAAAGCCAACTACTGAGCAAAATTTATTTTACATAGATTATATTTGCACTGTTGTTTATGATTAGAGAATTCTGTCAGTGAGCATGCACTGGAACCGGTTCTCACCGGATTTCTTTACCATGACTAGCAGTAACTTAATCTTTTTAGATGAGGAAAATTCGACGCTGCCTTTGATATGAAGCGACCTACATAAATTGACAATTTAATTAAAATATCTAACGTTATGCATGAGTTTAAATTATAACAAACAGCGAATACCATAAGTATAATATTAACTTGTAACTTACATCACCACATAAGCTACTAGTGAGGATTAACACGCAGTGTGTAAACTAAACTACACAAACAGCAAAAATACATAATATCCATCAGACACGCACAAAATATCATGTTTTCACACAAAAATGGAAGTGTGGCTAGCTGTAGACATTATCATACATTAACGTTAACCTTTTTTCAGAGAAAAATAGCTTAAGTGTAAACAAAAATATTAAGTACAACTCATATGATAATATTACATTTAATTCACATAAAAAGCTGCATTTGAAAATACAAGGCTTTATAAAACAGCATTGAAAACAACCGTCTCCACTCACCTCATGAGAATAATGCGGGAAGCTCATCAGTTCTGCTCGCGTGAAGTCGATCTCGCAGCCAATCAGCAGCGAGCTTTGATTGTACAACCAATAAAATCACACCTTGTAGTGATGGATCGGTCATGAACGATTCGTTCATTGTGAACAAATCTTTAATATGACTCGGGAATACCGAGTTGTCTCGAATGTGCGCGCTCACTCGTTCACTAATCCCTATGGCATATCATATAATGCCAGTTTACACGGAACTTACCACCTAATTTACAATACAGAAAATATAATTAGGCAACTGGCTATTTGCAGGATAGTTAATGGAATTACTAAAAATAAAGCATATTCAGCTTAAACAACACTTCTCAGCGCGGTTCAGAGGATGAGAATTGTCCGACATTATTTAAAATGGCGCGGCAGGAAGGTCAAAGGGTAAATCACAAATGTTTTAATAAGTTATCATACTTAAATATCATGTATCAGTTTTTAGTTTATTATGTCAAGTTAATTATGGTCAGACCCTACATACATTTTAAATACGATTTCAGTTAAATTAATTTATTATTAAATAAAATTTCTGTAACTTCGTGTAATTTCAAGTTATGACAAAGACAACCTTGTCCATTAGAGGCTATATATATATATATATATATCTTATGATAAAACTGGAGAGGAAATACTTGTTTAAGTAATTTCACAATCACTCCCACAACAGCAACTGAAAAATACGTTGAATCTGGCATGTTTCATATTTGCCAGAAGAGAGCCATAAAATAATGCCCCTCCCTCCAACTCCTCCAGCTGCGCCACCACCGATTCCGGAACTCTTCAGGGTTGCCATCCATTTGCCAACATCGTACACAAACCAAACAAATGCCAGAAGAATCCAGAAAATGCCCGTTAGATTTTGCGATCTGGGTTTTTCATTTCATTCACTTATTTTTATAATCTATTTAAACAAGTGAATAACTGTTTCATTGTTATAAATATATATATATATATATATATATATATATATATATATATATATATATATATATATATATATATATATATATATATAAAGATTGATATCGCCTTACAGGCTATTTACACTGTCTAGCAGAAAATTGAATATGCCGCTACAGCAAGTGACGTTTCACCGGAAGTGTTTGAGCTGGCTTATATTATTCCGGAAGTTGTATAGTCCGGATTTCTGATTAATTATTTAATCAAACAAAACATTTCAGTTTATAATCTCTTCCTTGTCTACACATGTAGAGACTCTTTAGATAAGAACATGAGTGGCTCTTAAAAGAGCCTTTGTGTCTGTTGCGTAAACCGGATGTTCTTCTACTTGGAGCTGGTGTATTTGGTGACGGCCTTTGTGCCCTCAGACACGGCGTGTTTGGCCAGTTCACCGGGCAGCAGCAGACGCACGGCGGTCTGGATCTCTCTCGATGTGATGCTGGAGCGCTTGTTGTAGTGAGCAAGACGAGACGCTTCACCGCCGATGCGCTCGAAGATGTCGTTGACGAAAGAGTTCATGATTCCCATCGCCTTGGAAGCAGGGTTGCCTGATGCCAGCAAGGTTTTCCAGCCCAATACCTCGTCAAAAACCGCGAGAATGCACAAAAAAACGCCCAGATTTGTTCTGGCTTGTTTCTCGCTATGGTTTCTCGTTTAAACACATGATAATCATTAACGAGTTTTAAAATTACCCATCAGTCCGTGTACTTTGCGTCCATTCGTTTTTCCTTTTTTAACCTGTAATAAAAAAATTAACGGTTGTTGTATTTTTAAAACACAAAGTTGAACACCAAAATGTGAAATTGAACTGCAAATGCTGCAGTTAAAAAAAAAAAAAATATATATATATATATATATATACACTCACCTAAAGGATTATTAGGAACACCATACTAATACTGTGTTTGACCCCCTTTCGCCTTCAGAACTGCCTTAATTCTACGTAGCATTGATTCAACAAGGTGCTGAAAGCATTCTTTAGAAATGTTGGCCCATATTGATAGGATAGCATCTTGCAGTTGATGGAGATTTGTGGGATGCACATCCAGGGCACGAAGCTCCTGTTCCACCACATCCCAAAGATGCTCTATTGGGTTGAGATCTGGTGACTGTGGGGGCCATTTTAGTACAGTGAACTCATTGTCATGTTCAAGAAACCAATTTGAAATGATTCGAGCTTTGTGACATGGTGCATTATCCTGCTGGAAGTAGCCATCAGAGGATGGGTACATGGTGGCCATAAAGGGATGGACATGGACAGAAACAATGCTCAGATAGGCCGTGACATTTAAACGATGCCCAATTGGCACTAAGGGGCCTAAAGTGTGCCAAGAAAACATCCCCCACACCATTACACCACCACCACCAGCCTGCACAGTGGTAACAAGGCATGATGGATCCATGTTCTCATTCTGTTTACGCCAAATTCTGACTCTACCATCTGAATGTCTCAACAGAAATCGAGACTCATCAGACCAGGCAACATTTTTCCAGTCTTCAACTGTCCAATTTTGGTGAGCTCTTGCAAATTGTAGCGGAGATGAGTGGTACCCGGTGGGGTCTTCTGCTGTTGTAGCCCATCCGCCTCAAGGTTGTGTGTGTTGTGGCTTCACAAATGCTTTGCTGCATACCTCGGTTGTAACGAGTGGTTATTTCAGGCAAAGTTGCTCTTCTATCAGCTTGAATCAGTCGGCCCATTCTCCTCTGACCTCTAGCATCAACAAGGCATTTTCGCCCACAGGACTGCCACATACTGGATGTTTTTCCTTTTCACACCATTCTTTGTAAACCCTAGAAATGGTTGTGCGTGAAAATCCAGTAACTGAGCAGATTGTGAAATACTCAGACCGGCCCGTCTGGCACCAACAACCATGCCACGCTCAAAATTGCTGAAATCACCTTTCTTTCCCATTCTGACATTCAGTTTGGAGTTCAGGAGATTGTCTTGACCAGGACCACACCCCTAAATGCATTGAAGCAACTGCCATGTGATTGGTTGATTTAGATAATTGCATTAATGAGAAATTGAACAGGTGTTCCTAATAATCCTTTAGGTGAGTGTATATATATATATATATATATATATATATATATATATATATATATATATATATATATATATATATATATATATATATATATTGTATAATAAATAAAATAAATATATAATAAATATTTATTTTTATAAAATAAATAAAAAATAAATCTTGACGCATTGTTTATGACTTTTTGCCCCTTTTTAAACATTTAAAATATTCACAAATTAATATGGAAAAAATGTCCATATTAATTAATTCTAAGGCCAAACCCGAAATTATATTTTTCCCGCAGTGCTGAATGAGAAGAGCCATGTCTCTGGAACAATACAGAGAGGTGATTTAGATTTTTGTTCTGTGCATCTGGAATGCACCTGTCTCGTCTTTCAGTATATCAGATAGTTCATCAACAGCATTAATGGCAGTGTGGCACGCAATGTACGTTGCTATCCGCAGTTCTCGTCGTTTCTGGTAATTGTTGTCAGGGTTACTGGACTCACCCACTCTGCTAACTGTCTGACCATTGTCTGGCACCTTGCCTTATGCTTCTTGGTGGCTGCACGGATATCAGCGTTGCAGTATTTACAGTGTGCCTTTCTTTCTTCTGCACCCGGTGCAATCCATGACTTTAAGTCTGGATCTCTTTCCTACTCTTTCCTGTAACTTTTTCTATATTTTGCCCACTTTGGCATATTGTCAGTGTCAGTCAGCTAGCTAAGTTTGAAAACCCCGCGCAATCTAGTGTGTTTGAGAGGAGGGCGGTGCCGGCGTGCGTGACGTGAGCTGAAGGGAGGGAGTGTCTGTTGTGAGTTTAGGGGGCACGTCAGCCAGACCTGTAGTGTGTGTGTGTGTGTGTGTGTGTGTGTGTGTGTGTGTGTGTGTGTGTGTGTGTGTGTGTGTGTGTGTGAGTAAGAGTAGGCTACTGAACAGAGAGTCGCCGAAAGAAGGATCTGAAGTACCGATGTTTCGGCTACAAAAACCCGCCGAACTGATCCGAAACCAGCCCGATTTTTATCCACCTGCCCAAACCCATTTTTGCCCGCAAAAAAAGATTGCAAAAAAGGGAAACCCGCCCAATTGGGCGCCTCTGATGGCGTATTTTCATTGGTCAAACACATTCAATGATTTCATTGGACAGTTGTAAGTTTGACGGACCGGAAAGAGCCAATCAAAGACTTCCAAATGAAAGTCCCTCCTCTCGCCTCATGTTTGAAAGTTTCCACCCACACGATTACATTCCTTTGTTTAGTTTCCCCAAGCAATATTTATTTTGTAGTAATAAAATATGAGAAAATAAACAGTTAAGAAATAATTGTTCATAAATGATTTGCATATTTTTCTGCGAGTACTACTGTGAATTATAAAAAATAAACCGCTTTTAACTATTTTACTATCTTTTATACTGTCCTGCATTTGGTATTTTTCTGATCTACTTATATTTTTCATCTCTTTTCATACATTTATATGTTGCAAATCAAACTGGACTTTATTATCACGGACACACTTAATTACAAACAATATAATTATATGAGAGTTTTAAATATTGTGAAACATTGTTTGTGTCTGACAGCAAAACTAATATGAAATGATCGAACACATTCATGTTTGTTCAGAAAGAAAACAGGCATTTATTTATCATGAAAATTATTTCAATATATCTTGATATTTTATTTTTTGTATATTAGTATCAATATTATTAATAATAACTGATTTGCATTTGTATTGTGTTACTCTATAAGAGGACACTTCAGGAATAATAAAGAGGTTTGGGCACAATCAGGAACAAGGAGTGAAATGAGGTCAGAGGTCACTAAAGATCTGATGTATACATTTAATTTAACCAGTTTCATACAAGTTTTAAAATCAAGGTCAGTGCAATTTATTTGACATTATTTTATCTGTATTAATCAATTATGAAGAAATAATTTTGTGCTTGTGTGTGTTTATATAACTATTGTATTGTAGGTCAGACATTTTTAACCTTTATTTCACATAGTACTTGACATATTGTTGTTGTTTTACTTTAACAATACCGTAGTAGCACTTTACAGTAGCGTTTAATTTACTAACATTAGTTATCATGAACTTACAATAAACAAAACACTGGTGGACAAAAGATTGGAATAATGTTCAGATTTTGTTGTTTCAGAAGGAAATTGGTACTTTAATTCAACAAAGTGGCATTCAACTGATCACAAAGTATATTCAGGACATTACTGATGTAATAAACAGCACATCACTATTTGAATTTTTTTTTTAATCAAATATATACAGCAGATTCACTCCAACACATTATCCTTGAATATGCTAAATTGTTAATTTGGCACTATAAATTAACTTGCCATTATATCAAACACAGCTGAAAGATATTTGGTCATAACATGAATCTTAACATTGTCTTGCCACAGTATGCAATAGACAGACATGTATTTTAAGGTCAATATTAGGTGAAAAATGGCAAAAAAGAAAAAGCTTTCTCTAGAAAAACCTTATTTTGAGGAATTAAGGAAATCTTGAAATTGCAGAGAAAAAAAAATGAAGAAAAAAAACCCTGAAGATTTCATACAAAGATCCGGGGCCTACAGCACTGCTAGATCCAACCTAAAGAGAGGCATCAGGGAAGCCAATAAAAACATATTGATGATAACTCTAATACTGACCCAAGGCAGATATGGCAGTGCACTGAAACCCAAACTAACCACAAATACTCACATGCCAGTAACTCAACCAGTGAGGCTCTTCTACCAGATGAGCTCATACATCTGAAATCTGCTACCATAGTTCCTATTCCAAAGCAGTCTGCAGTGAGGAGCCCAAAAGACTATCGAGCAGTGGCACTCACTGCCATTATAATGAAGTGCTTTGAAAGACTGGTCCTAGCTAACATCAAAGCCAATAACCCGGATACCCTAGACCATCATCAGATTACACACCTTGCAAACAAGTCATCAGATTATGCTATTTCCACTGCCCTTCACATTGCTTTACCTGGAAGGCAGAGACAGGAATGTTAAAATGCTCATCGACTACAGCTCTGTCTTTAATACCATCCTCCCCTCCAAGCTCTTCCAAAAGCTGCACGACTTGGGCCTCAACAACTCGCCCTGCAAATGGACACTACATTTCCTAAGCAACAGACCACAGACTGTAAGACTAGGAAATCAATACTCCTCAACTCTAATCCTGAACACCAGAAAGGTGTTTTCTGAGCCCTCTCTTATATGCACTCTTCACTTATGATTGTGTTCCTGTCCACAGCTCCAATTCGATCATCAAATTCACAGACAACATGACAGTGGCTGTTCTGATCACCAGCAATGACAAATCAGCATACAGGAAAGAGGTGCATAACCTTGTGTAGTGATGTGCCCAGAACATCTGGGCCCGTATCCCTAAAGATTCTGAGAATCCTCTCAGAGAGCTCCTAACTTAACCTAAAAATTCCTTGCCAGGAGTTTTAGCTTAGAAGTGATTCCAGAACATTTTCAGTGAACTCTGAGCAAGGAATGGATGGAAAATCCTATCTTAGTGAGGAGGTGTGGTTGACCCCGTTGCTAGGTATGAGTCATCATTTCAAAAGCCGTGATTGGTTGATCCTGCAAGTTTGATGAAAATGAACTTTTGGTGATAATGAGCAAAGGATGTACCCTCAAATCAATAAACATTATTATACACTCTAATCTTATGCAGACTGTAATTGTAAATAATATTTCACATTCAAGAAAATATCTGGAAAATGAATAGTAAGCTGTAGGGGTTATAGCCTAACATTAGAATCTAAAATATGTGAAAACTTAAGCTCATTACACCCTGTTCAAATAATGATTCGTGTCTTATTTGCTCATATTAATATCCTAGCTGGCATATTTTGTACTTTCACTCCCATATGGACCCCATTGAAAACAAGATGGCCTAGCTCAAGGGGCTGTCCTTAATGAAGTAGAAATTGCAACGTTACAACTCAGTGTGGTCTTAACGAGGGTAACACGGCTCAGCTTTTATCAATGTCTGTGATTGCTGGCTGGTCTATTTATGAAGGCTTGTTAACAAATATCCTACAAACACAGAAAATGGAGAAAAAAAAGGAATCGCAAGCCGAACTGGACTGAGGAGCAAGGTTCGTTGCTGGCCCAGTTGGTGAACGAACATAAAGGTATGTTACGAGGAAAATTTGGCCCAAATGTCACTAGCCAAGGCAAGAGGCACGCCTGGGACACAATATCCCAAACAATCAATGCCTCTTTTCCACTGGTGGTGCAGACAGGCGACGATTGTGAGAAAAGGTGGTATGTGCTGCAGTCCAAGGCAAAACATGAGATTGCAGCACACAAGCGGGAATCCTCACTCACAGGTGAGCAAAATACTATAGCCTACCACATAATCTGGCAACTTGCTCCTGCTGGCAAAGTTAATTTACATGCCTAAGTACTGTGTTCATTGACTGTTTCTTTCTAGGGGGTGGACCACCTGCAAAGCGGCTGTCCCAAGTGGCCGACACTGTCTTTCAAGTCCTGGGACACTCTGAGGTCAGTGTCACCGGGCTGCCAACAGGCATTGACACGTCAATGATGCAGGCCCTTGAAATGCAGCAAAGGTAGGACACAGGGTTATTCATATCAACAGTGTTTATTCATTGCAGAAGCCATTTCATGTGTTATCCATGCTCATTGTATTAAATTAATTTAATCAAAACAATAATTAAACTAGGCCTATGTATTTCTGTAGCATGGAGCCATCACAAGAACTGGGCCCATCAAGTTTGCCGACAAGATTGCCGCCTGAACCATCTGCAGCTGCTACTCAGGATAGCCCGGCGGATCAAACACCATTCCCATCCGCAGCACCTGCTCCGTCAGCATCCCTGCAGGAGAGAAGATTGCAACTCACAATTGATGTGTTTGAACAACAAAAAAAAGTCCTTTCCCTTCAGGAGGAGTACTACTGCCTTAAAATTGAACACCTAAAAAATAAACCATTTAGAGATTGTGTTCTGTGTCTTGCATTTAACAATTGCAGGTGATGTGCAGTAAAACTGTGGTAGTTCTTAATACCATCACAAGTTCTCAAATGACATGGGGCTACAGCTTGCCTGAAATGTAAATTTGTGAAGTTTGCCCTGTAAGGCAGTCCACTCTGGGCTAGGTTCCCCTGTGGAATGTGAATATCATCTTCACCACCATCCTCATCGTTGTCTTCATCCTCATCGCCATCCTCCAAAGGTTCTGCAATCTGTCTAACCTTGCAAATATTGTGTAATATTGCACAGGCTATGATGACTTTGCTGACTTTTTCAGGCCTCAGCCGCACCTCTCCGTGGAGAACATGAAAGCGCCTCTTAAGCTGGCCTATGCCACGCTCCACCACCGCTCTTGTTGTCTTGTGGGCCCTACAATAGAATACAGACCTTTAATTATTTGATGGAAATATTGCACTACTTGGATGCTCTAACATATTGCTTGCATTTCATTTCCATGATTTTTGTATTGTTTGGCTTACCTGTTATAGTTTAGTTGGGGCCCTTGGCGTGGCTGGAGGTAAGGTGTAAGGAGCCATGGTTTGCATGGGTAGCCACTGTCCCCTAACAAGTGGCAATTAGCTGGCACATAGCGTCTCTCAAAAAGCTGTCTGATGCCACTCTCGGAGAGCATTCTCGCATCATGTGTGGAGCCTGGCCATTTAGCCACAATGTCCAAAATCTTACAGGCCGCATTGAACACTATTTGCACATTGATGCTGTGGAAATTCTTCCTGTTAACAAAGACAGCCTCGTCCTCTGATGGCGCAATTATTCTCACATGTGTTCCATCAATTACACCTACAATGCCAGGGAATCCTGCAATGTCCATAAATGCCCTTTTATGTGTGTGTAAAGTACGGGCATCCAGCGGGAATGAAACAAATTGTGTCACAATATTAGGTTGTGACAAAGCTGTCAGTGTTTGGGTGATGACTCTGCTGACGGAGGATTGGGACAGACCCAAGTCATCACTGCTGCATTGTTGCATTTTCCCTGTTGCCAAATACCTCAGGGTTGTGATTACTTTCTTCTCCGGTGTAATAGCGTTGTGGCGTCGAGTTGGTGAAGTAATTGCATCTCTAAGGAGATCCACCACAAACATGATTCCTGCACGATCCAATCTATAGCGTCTCAATAATTCCCTGTCATCCAGTGTTTGCAGGACATCTCTCCTGCCTCCTCTGTTGGCCATTTTGTGCAGCTGCTTAGGGGAACTCCTAAACCACTAAAAGTCCTCTTCCCTGCTCTTAGCAGATCTCGCCTTAGGAGCCCTTTTAAGCGCTATGAATCTTGAGGAATAGCTTTTATATTAACTGGGATTTTCGTGTCACTTTTAGGGGAAATTCTAAGAAAACGTCATGACTCTGAGAATTTTCTTAGAATTTGGCCGCTAGGAGCCACTTTTTGCACAAATATTCTTTAGGGATACGGGCCCTGAACCCTTAACACAAAGAAAACTGAATAACTCATTGTGGACTTTAGGAAACACAGAACAACACCCCATAAACATCAGTGGAGATGATCAGTAGCTTCAAGTTCATTTGCATCCACATCACAGAAGATCTCACATGGTCTGTCAACGCCTCGGCCCTGGTAAAAAGACGCACTTTATATGACAATAAACGGCATGACTTCATTAGTTTCACTCAACCATATACACGAGTGCAACAGTGGGTGAAAGTCTTCTGCAGTTCTGAGAAACTTATCAGAATAACAATTATAGCGAGTCAATTAATGTGAGATGAACGAACATGAAATCATCTAAATGATTTAATACGGTGCTAAATAGACAGTAAAATTAACTGTTTATGATCTATATATTCGTTTATTAATTTGATTAAGCTTCTAATGGTTCTAAATAGATTTTACATTTCTACAATTTCACAAATGACCAATAAATTTCAGTCTTGAGTTTATGACTTCTTCACCCAACCATGATAAATACTGTCATGATTTAATCACCCTCATGTTGTTCCAAACCCATGTGTCTTCCACCATTCAGTTTCACTCTAAAGCTAGAAAGTCAAACATGAGGGTGAGTAAATAATGACAATGTTTTGGGTTGAGATGATGGATTCTTCTGCAGTTCCACATGAGGGCACCTAAAAGACAAACATCATATAACAGATCATAAATACTTCCATACACATATAAGAGCAAAGAGCTCATGACCACAGCAGGCTATAACAATGAATTAATCCAATACATTGAAAATGCAAACAAACAATAATATTGTGACCTCTAGTGGTGAACTTCTGAAATCATATAAATGGACTTTACAGAAAGAATTGTTATTGTTCAACACCAGTCTCATCTCTAGCAGCAGCACTGGGGCAAACTTTAAGGTATTGTTTTGTCAAAGAAATTGTGAAGGAAACTTTTCTTCTATTAAACTTCTTAAAATGTCTTTAGGACAAAAACTTGTATTTGCTTCTCCATTATAGTTTAACATTTTCTGACACCTCTAAAGAAACATATATGCGTTTAATTTGATTGTTCAAAAACAACCCTCATAAAAGTTAAATTATAAAAAGGCCAAAAGATTTATATTTTGAAAATATTCAGAGCGATTTAATCATTAACACTTGTGTATTTACACAGATGTGACCAGACAATAAATATATTAGAGTAATCTTTTTAATTGCTCCAATAACTAAGTTTCAACATGACCGTCTCAGTCATGAGAAAAACAGAAAATACATCAGTCTGTCACCTGGGAAAGAAATACGTTTATTTACTACAAACAATTACCAGCAAAACAACAACATATCGGTTTATGATCTTCCTATGTACACATGACAAAGAAACTCCTTAAACGAGAAAATGGGTGGCTCTTAAAAGAGCCTTTGTGTTGGTTGAATACACCGGATGTTCTTCTACTTGGAGCTGGTGTATTTGGTGACGGCCTTTGTGCCCTCAGACACGGCGTGTTTGGCCAGTTCACCGGGCAGCAGCAGACGCACGGCGGTCTGGATCTCTCTCGATGTGATGGTGGAGCGCTTGTTGTAGTGAGCGAGACGAGACGCTTCACCGCCGATGCGCTCGAAGATGTCGTTGACGAAAGAGTTCATGATTCCCATCGCCTTGGAAGAGATCCCGGTGTCAGGATGAACCTGTTTCAGGACTTTATACACGTAGATAGCGTAACTCTCCTTCCTAGACTTTCTGCGCTTCTTTCCTCCCTTACCGGCGGTCTTTGTGACGGCCTTCTTGGATCCCTTCTTCGGGGCGGATTTGGCTGGTTCAGGCATGATGATCTGAAGAACAAACTCAGAATAATGATTCTTATTCCGCACACAGAAGTATTTATACCCTCCTCTATGCTAATTCTGTGAGGAGATGACGCGCGCCTCTGATGGCGTATTTTCATTGGTCAAACACATTCAATGATTTCATTGGACAGTTGTAAGTTTGACAACCGGAAAGAGCCAATCAAAGACTTCCAAATGAAAGTCCCTCCTCTCGCCTCATGTTTGAAAGTTTCCACCCCCCACAAGATTACATTTCCTTTGTTTAGTTCTCCCGCTCATTTATTTTTTAGAAAAATAATGTAATATGAAAAAGAAAATTAGTTTCTCAAAAAAAATATATTAATAAAGAGTTACAATACTTTTCTGAAAGTATGTATGTGGTTCGTAACCATACAAAATACATATTTTAAACCATTACAAAAATTATTTATAATTGTATTTAAATAAATAATTACATTATAATTAATTTTACATTTAATTTCCTATTTTTATATTGTTCTGTGTACTTGTTTTTCCTTATCTTTACTAAATATATTAGTATGGGTAAATCTGGACTGTATTATTACTCGCCCATAGAAACTTCATCTGTAATTCTGTACGTGTCTGAAAATCACATGAAATATGTGTTGAACAATAAATAATTTAATAATCCACGTTTTTAATCTGAAGACGATGCTTTTATTCTTTATAAACTGCTGCTGCAACAGTACGTTCGTACAGATCTCCAAACAGCAAAATACATTAAATTGTATAATATTATAAAACTTCTATAACATGAACTCTTTATGAGATTGTGTGTGGCTCTTAAAAGGGCCGTTGGGTTGGTCTTAAATTTAATGTTCTTAAACATTCAATCCTGCAAAACAACACAAGATGTATTTCGACATCGGCCTTTAGGCTTCAACATTATTTAATGAATATTTATGAACAAAACACGCAACGACATAATTGCGTTCAAATTAAATTGTTGTTATAAAATGAAACATGTGAGTCACAGCAGTTTCCCATTTGCGCTTCTTAACACATGACAGTAAATTGAACAGCAGCTTTGAGTAATGAAGCTATTTTTAATGTTTTAGTGTTTAAAGTCTTGTTGATTCTTAAAGCTTAATTTTCCCGACACTGAACATCCGTGATTTTATTAATAACAAACACTTTATACAAATAACTCTTTACATGAGAACATGTGTGACTCTTAACAGCCTTTGTGTCGGTTGAGAAAACGGGAAGTTATTTTACTTGGTTTCTTTTTTACTTTTTTTTTTACTGAAAGTACGTAAATACTTTTAGGTTAACAAGACTACATAAAATAAAAAATAAATAAAAAAAATAAAAAAAACATTTTGAACAATTGGCTGAATCTCATTTAAATTATCTTGTTCTGCGTTTTATACCATTTGTTTTTCCTCATATTTACTTAAATGTATTTGCAAATCATATGAACATGAATCCACGTTTATTCATGGGAAAACGATGCTTTAATTCTTAAACTGCTGTTGCTAAATTACGCAGATAGGGCGCTGGCGAAAACAACTGCATTTCATTGGCTCTGTACCTGCGCTATGACAATAAAGTTTGATCTTAATCTAAAGCTTGTACAGATCTCCAAACAGCACAATACATTGTATAATATAATAAAACTTCTATAAAATCAGCTCTTTGTGTGAGATTGTGGGTGGCTCTTAAAAGAGCCGTTGGGTTGGTCTGATTTCTCCTGAATAAAGTCGTTTATCCTCCGAATCCGTACAGAGTTCGTCCCTGTCGTTTCAGCGCGTACACAACGTCCATGGCAGTGACGGTCTTTCTCTTGGCGTGTTCAGTGTAGGTGACGGCATCACGGATAACGTTCTCCAGAAACACCTTCAACACACCGCGAGTCTCCTCGTAGATCAGACCGGAGATACGCTTGACACCGCCACGGCGAGCGAGACGACGGATTGCGGGTTTGGTGATTCCCTGGATGTTATCACGCAACACTTTGCGGTGACGCTTGGCGCCTCCTTTCCCGAGTCCTTTACCGCCTTTACCTCTTCCAGACATGATGACGAATATACGAGCATAAACAGAATATAAGATAGATGGCGCTGGAAAGGATATTTAATGTTGCCTACAGGACCTAGTAGAAACCTAGCACTGAAGGAGGAGCTTAAATTTCACAATTTCAGCAGAACCGATCACCAGATGCATGCCGGTTAAAAATATGTCCGACTTGCTGTGATGTCATGAAGATGTACGTCCCGCGAGAGCGAAGAGGTGCAATATTTATACCATAATCAAGGGTAACATTCTTCACACTGTTACCTCCCCAATATTCGAGCCAAATCTGCGCCCCCTGTCTGTAAATATATTTTGCCTTGTCGAAATTCCATTTAAGATATCTGCAATGACGTCACTTGTTACGTCACACATCCAAATAGACGATTCGAGACATCTGTTATTCAGTTTTGACTTGTTAAACTTATATTTTCAGATATCTGTATTGCACATACAAGTCGATATGCTGTGTTGTGCATTGACTCTTCATTAGGTAGTGAAGCTGTTAAAGTATCTGCTAACAGTAAGATTAAGTCGATTACTGACAACTTATATAAATACATCAGGATATTTTTTTTATGTTAAAAGGTCTCCAATAAACTATGTGCAGCAAAGTGATTGTTATATGTTGCAGCACAGACCAATTTAAGTGTAAATGATTAATAAAAACTGACAACCACAAATAGGTATTTTGAATTCATTATTATGCAATTTAAAATGTGAAATTGGGCAAATAAATGAATGATTTACTGCTTCATAATCAAGGCACCCTTGTTTTTCCATCTGTTAAAATCTTTAAAAAATGAAAAGAGAGAATATTCATTCAACAGTTTAAATAATCGATCATAACTGCAGCAGCTGTGTATTTCCTAGTTATTATAACTTCTGAATTAATACATAGCCTATATTAATTAATGTTACTAACAATTAAATATATGTATTTCATTAGTATATAATACACGCTTCAGGCTCGTAGCCAGCCTAGCGGAAGGGGGTTCATTAAAAATGAACCTCCATGCAGAAGCTGACACCAGCGACGTATTTGAAGAGGATCACATGGTAAGGGCTATAATTATCAGATATTAGTGAACAAGTGTTTAAGAGAATATTGTTCTCCAGGATATCACAGTGATGGATGAGAGATGAATAGTGAAGTATGTAGTTTGAGAGCATATTTAATTTATAAGGAATATAATTATAGTTTAAAAATTAAACAATATTTTAAAAAGTAATATCTTGTGGAGTAAAACGCCGGGGGCATAGTTTCTCTCTAACATAATTACTATAATAACATATTTCTGTCTATCAAATCCTTTGTTTTACACTTAATGCAGTATAACTTGGTGGTAAAATCAAAATATTTGAACAAATCATGAAAAAATTACTTCAAGTGAACATAAGCTAGCTAGCTTGCTAGCACAGTTAGCTCACTGATGGAAGGTGGTTAGGTGACCCAATGATAAATCATTGTGGCTTTTAATGCAGTTATTGAATATGTTTCACTACATATATAATTTATAAGTTTAATATTTATTTAGGGTTTTCTGTTAGTCTTGATGATAGTGATGAACAAATAAATCAATTATCAACCCCATATAGGCCTAGTGTAGAAATTTCAACCTGATATAGACTATATTTTTTTCTCTCCTTATTGATGCGGACATATAAGAGAAAAGGTAAACGTGGTGCTTATACAGAGCAAGCTCTGCTTTGAAAGCTGCAGCCCATCAATTTGGAGTCCCCCCAAAGACCTTGAGGCGGCATAGGGATATAAATGTTTTGGAGCCTGGATCAAAGTGTTTAGGCCGCAAAGCAGTTTTTACGTCATCATTCCAGCTCCAGTAAACTGAGCACATTCAATCAATGGAGAGGGCATTGTTTGGGATTTCAACGATGGATGTAAGGAGGCTGACCTATTACCCGGCAGAGAGGTTTGGCTTGAACCATTGTATTGATTCAGAGCGCAAGATGGCAGGGAAAGACTGGTTCTATAATTTTCTAAGGAGACAAGGAACCCTGTCTGCGACTAATTAATTATGAAGGCTGACCAATTTCATTATTTGGTGAATACCCAGCTAACACACGACGTAACGGTTACGTAATTGTTCTGTACTTTTTGGTAATTTCATGATTTACTAACTGATAATGTAACTACAACGACGCAGGCCCGTAATTACATTACCATTAAACGACCAATTCACAACGTCGTAATTACGGGCTGTTAATGTTGCAAGATAACCAAGAACGTTCCAGTTACGTAATAGATTCATCATTATGTGTGCAATTGTATGACTTACTGACAATGAGACTGCAACGTCCCAGGCCCGTAATAACTCAATACAAATTGCATTTGTTTGTTTTGTTGATGTAGCAGTTGCATAACAAGTGTTGTACATCTGGAAGACGGTTACATTTTACAAAAAGTGGTAATATGAAATAAAATGTTAATAATGTATTTCATGCATTCTTTGTTTTGTATTCCTTTGCTTTAGTCTCAGATGATTAATTATTTGGAAATTACATTTTTAATCCTCTGCAACAGAATACAAACCACAATTTGGGAGCCCATTACCAACATTTTTAACGGTACCTTCTCAGTCATGAGAAAAACAGAAAATATCGGTTTGTCTTCTGGAGAAGAAACAAGTTTAATACCGACATATTTAATTATTTTACAATCAAGCAAACAATTTGGTTTATAATCTCTTCCTAGTCTGCACATGCAGAGACTCTTTAAATGAGAACATGTGTGGCTCTTAAAAGAGCCTTTGTGTTGGTTGAATAAACCGGATGTTCTTCTACTTGGAGCTGGTGTATTTGGTGACGGCCTTTGTGCCCTCAGACACGGCGTGTTTGGCCAGTTCACCGGGCAGCAGCAGACGCACAGCGGTCTGGATCTCTCTCGATGTGATGGTGGAGCGCTTGTTGTAGTGAGCGAGACGAGACGCTTCACCGCCGATGCGCTCGAAGATGTCGTTGACGAAAGAGTTCATGATTCCCATCGCCTTGGAAGAGATCCCGGTGTCAGGATGAACCTGTTTCAGGACTTTATACACGTAGATAGCGTAACTCTCCTTCCTGGACTTTCTGCGCTTCTTTCCTCCCTTACCGGCAGTCTTTGTGACGGCCTTCTTGGATCCCTTCTTCGGGGCTGATTTGGCTGGTTCAGGCATGATGATCTGAAGAACAAACTCAGAATAATGATTCTTATTCAGCTCACAGAAGTATTTATTCCCCCCTCTATGCTAATTCTGTGAGGAGATGACGCGCGCCACTGATGGCGTATTTTCATTGGTCAAACACATTCAATGATTTCATTGGACAATTGTAAGATTGACGGGCATGAAAGAGCCAATCAAAGACTTCCAAATGAAAGTCCCTCCTCTCGACTCACGTTTGAAAGTTTCCACCCCCCACATGATTACATTTCCTTTGTTTAGTTCTCCCGCGCATTTTTTCTTTATTTTGTAGTAATATGAGAAAATAAACAGTCCTTAATAAATAATTATTAATTAAGGATTTCAGTATTAAAACATTAAATTGAACCATAAACTATTTTTAATCTAAATTTCCATCTTTTATACTGTCCTGCATTTGGTGTTATTCTGATCTACTTTTATTTTTCATCTCTTGATTCACTTTGGGGAAGAAATACATTTAATTAAATACACATGTGAAACCATGTTTGTGTCTGACAGCAAAAGTAATATGAAATGATCGAACACAACACATTTTGGGTTATTCATGGTTTGTTCAGAGGAAAAGGTGTAACTCAATTTTATTAAGTGATTAAACTAAACATCAGTACAGTCAAGACACAAACACTTTATATGAGATTTTTCAGAGCTATGTGAACTGCAAGAAAGATGGGAAATGACTTGCTGATGACACAGCTTAACACTCATTGGCTTAAACAACCATGACGTTTTGTTCTCTTTAAAATTGTTTGATTTTTTTTTATCTCTAATTTCATGTTTTTATGTGTATAAATTATATGTGAATGTCACCAACTGTATGACAATCTCTGTATAAGATATCGGATTGGTATCATATTTCTAAAATATCTTAAATATGTGTCTTTATTAGGGTCAAAATCACCATAAAGTGCCTTTGAGACTTCACAATTTCCACAAAAAAAATCTGAGATTTTCCATTTAACTTTATATGTTTTGTATTAAGGAGACTGTTAGGCTGTTAGAAATGCATATTGGTCAAGCTCCAGCACTTTTTATAAATAAACTGCAAGCTGACAATATACAAGCAGACCATAAAATATGTCCACCCTGTCATGGAGAAATTCAAAGTAGAATAAATACATTTTCATTGCATAGCAATTATAAAACTTAGATCTGCAGAAAGATAATGTGTCCCTTTCCCAACAAAACATTTTAGTTAATGGTAAGTCTTTTGATAATAATGAAGTTACAGCCTAAATATGTTCTGCCCAATAAAATATGTGATAGTTGCACATTCTTTTCTAAATAAAATCTAACAAAGATATTTAGTCAAACTTTAAAACAATACTAACTGGGCCTCATTTGTTTATTAAGAAATTATACACAAGGTTTTGTTAACTTAATTAGTTAAAATAATTTGTTTATTTTCATAAAAGTTGAACATGACAGTGTGGACAACAAGATGACAGGGTGGACAAATGCTTTAATGGGTGAACTAGAAGAGAACAGGAACATTAAAGAAATAACAGGAACAACAAGAAACCCTTAATTCCTACTGCCAGTGCAAATGCAACCAGAAATATGGTCCAGGGGGAAATTAGTTCTAACCCTAACCTAACCCTAACCCTACCCCTACCACCCTGCTAGAGCTATGCGGTGCAAAAGCCCCTTATGGAGTACGTTGGATTATGGACTGGAACATGTATATAATCTACTGTTATAATATGTGTTATAATGTGTTATAACTGTTCTGATATGTGAAATAAAAATCAAAATGTGGCAAAAACTGTAAATGTCCTCCCTGTCATGAACCATGTCCACCCTGTCATTGGAAGGCTTGGTGACAGGGTGGACAATGACAGGGTGGTCATTTTTGGCTAAAGTTAGCATTTAATGAGCACATGGTGTGTAGCAGTTAGCAAAGTGATTCACTGACTGAAGCTGACTGTGCACTGTTTAAAATATATATTTTGAATTTCTGAAAAGTTTTTATATTAATTAATATTTCACAATGACAGGGTGGACATATTAAGCTTGACAACACGCAACTACAAACACAATATGATGAAAATTAGGAAATATAAGTGTAGATATTTACTGTGTGTGCAGCAGATGTTTTAACCTCCACTGAAGAAAGACCAAATGGGGGAGGGGATGTCACTGTGTACATCAGTTGGTTTCTTAAAGGGGCATTTACCCAATAGTGACAGGGTGGACAGCAATTTGAGGGACACATGCAAAATGCTTAATATTATTATGAAAATAAAATATAAATAATCAAAATGACTTGTTTTATTAAATAATTTGATGAGGACAATAAGAACATTCAAAAAGTATTTTAATTTTATGTCATTTAACCACTTTTTACACTCACTGAATTTAGCTGATTCTGATGAGGACACCAAAGGCACTTTATAGTGATATTGACTCATTAAACTAAAAGTGAATGGAAATATATTTTCATTGAAAAGCAACATAATTTTAATTGTATCCACTTTATTAATAACAAAGCACATGAACTTGAATTTTGCCACATCTTCCTGTTATCTCGTAGCAGATGATCCTCTACGAGAAGTAAGAACTGTCCGACTTGACAGCTTTTATTTCACTCCTCCCCTGACTGCAATAGCCTACTCTTGTCTACTTTTAAGGCGAGGTGTTTGGCATCTCAAACAAGCCTAAAGCTTGCAGTTTATTTCTCTCAAATGCATCAGATTTAAGCAAACATAATATGCTTAAATATGCAATAAAGCAATTACAAGAAGTCAATTTCAGAAATCATCCATATTAAACATGTCACAGTAACTTCACCGGACAACGTAGATTGGTTAACATATGAGTAATGTTCGATTCATGCAAGCATGACAAGTAATATAACCCAGATTGCCAGCGCAATCGGGCCAATTGCAGTTGAGTGTTGGCTCACTCAGTTGTTATCTGGCAATAGCTCACCAAAAGCGAGCCAGCTCTGGCCCAGTAAAGGTTGCCAGATTGGGCTAGGATTTGGATGTGTGGATTTTGCCTGTTTTGGGCAGAGCCACATTCAGCCCAACTATGGACCATAAGTGCTGGCCTCCTTTTGGCTGAGATATGGTCATACAGACCAGGACCAGTTTAGGTTGAGTGATGGGGGTGAACAGATCAGGGACTGGGGCACAGGGATGTGTAGAGATGCCCCTTCAAGAAAGGTCACCTTTTAACAATGTTGCAACAATGTCTGACTTTGTCATAAAATGATGTAGCATGTAGTTATTTATTGTATATCATTATTATTTTAATTCCTATTATTCATGTATTTCTTTTTAGCTTTTTTCCCCACATTCTCTTTTTTCTTCTTAACTTTGGTGATTTTATCATGTAGGTTGTTTGTTTCTTTAATTAATCCATTACATTTAACTACATTTGGTAATTCATGATTTAATTCATATAATCAAACAAGTGCAAAGTGGTTTATGAACTGTGGTTTTGTAGAAAAAAAAAACACCATATCTGCTGTGATTTTCAAGACATGCGCCCTAGCAGCGACATCTAGTGACGACAGTCGGTGGGCTTTTGGAGCTGCTATAGATTAACGGCCAGAACAGCAAAATAACTTCTAACTTGCTACCGCGCTGAGTATATCTTTGATAATCTAAAATATTACATAATTTTAATAAACTGTTCTACACATATTATATCGACATAATGTTTATTGATAAGGAAACTAAAATCGTGGGTTGGCTGATATACCGCTAGATATACTCTTGAGAATTATGTAGCCAATTTAAAAGCTTATAACTTAATGAATCGATAGCCTGTAGGCTAAGTTTGCTTTGACAAAAATGCTGTTTAATGATACAATGTGGTGTAGAGATTGTTGCAACAGGGACTCATTTTTGAGATTACCACCAGCCTATATGAACAAATGTGTAGCATATATTGTGTAAAGAAAATAAAAAAATCAATTCACTGATGTCGGTGCCATTATATGATTGGTTTACATGACACACGTTACGCTTTCTCCAAAGGTAGAGCCAGTTAGTATCTCCTATCTACACATATTGGGGGAATTCGGCTATTAAACATATAACATTCAGTTGGTGGACATCTTTTAACTTTGATATTAAGGGATTTTTCTGTTAATTATTGTCATAAAAACCACATTTAATCTACTTTGATTCTGTGTAAGTTCTAAAGTGATTCTTTGACACTGTAAGACATGAAAACTTCTTAGGAAGATGAATACTTTATCTTTTATATGCACTGTACCTCTGATCTATCTCTCTCTCTCTCTCTCTCTCTCTCTCTCTCTCTCTCTCTCTATATATATATATATATATATTTTTTTTTTTTTTTTTTTATACATAATATATTGTTTATTTCTTCTCTCTCATATTCTAAACTTTCTAGAATTTTCTAGAAACATTCATATAAACACCTTTGTTAAACTGCACCCTTCCTTTATGATTAATTGCATTTTTTCATCCAAATAAATAAATAATACTATCCAGGTAAATTTAAGCTGCTCTCAAAAGCACAATACAACTTAAACGTATATTAAATTAATATGAAACATACACTATACCCAATTAACATACATTAATATCATTAAAATACGCTAATGATACAACATTTAATGACAAATGCTTGTGACAAGTGCTTCCTGAAATTTAAAAAATCCACCTTCAAGGCAGCGCTAATGTATGTAGGAGAAAGTGAGAAAAAAATGAATTGTAATAGACAGGGAAAAAAAAATCTAATGAAGACACAAACCTGAAACACTCAACAAACTGATTTTTATACTTTATTAACACACGTTGTGCTTTGAAATACCACTTACCCTCTAATTAATCTTTAATTAAGCCATAGGCTACTTTCACCATAAATATGCAGATGTACTGAAGCTGATAATGTTATGTTGATCTCTTTGAATAGTTAGGCTGAAATAGTATGCAGCCATTTAAAAACTATCCATAAACAAAATGATAGTAGTTCAGAAATTGCATAACTTTTAATAAACAGTGATATACTGTACAGAGAGGTATTCGTGTATCTGTATGCATTTAGTGCTTCAGTGTGATCGTTTATTAAAGTGCAAGAGTACTTGTCTAGCAGTTCAGAAAAAGAAGAAATGAAAGTGAATTAAAGTTTAAAATGCTTTTTTTATGCTTTCCAAGCAGCAGCACTCATCATCAAAAGACAGTTTGTGCATCCAGGTTATATTCAATCACATGAACCTATAAGCAGACATATTTAAAAATGACATACAATTCATTAAATATATTCCTGTTTATTTTCACATAGTGTCTGTAAAAGAAAAAAAGGAAAGAAATTATATGAGGCCTCATGCAGAAAACATTTAAAATTTCATCCTAAATATAGGATATGCGTGCACACAAATGACAGATTTTTCTATACGCACAAAAGTTTGGGGGAGGTTACGTGCAGACTGATGCATCTGTTATTATGCACGCAGCAGCTTGCTTACACCTGCATCAGCAGTTCACATAACACAGTTCAGCAGTAGTGCCGTTTTTCTATAGGGACCCCTAGTTTACTACATCGACACAATGTCAAGTGAATGACAGAAGGGGAACGTCTTGGTTACTGTTGTAACCCCCATTCCCTGATGGAGGGAATGAGATGTTGTGTCCCTCTTGCCGCAACACTGTACTTGCTGCTGAAATGGCCGGACCTTGTCTCGGCTCCTCAGCACAAAACCTGAATGAGATTAGGCATTCCTTCTCCCTTTATACCCCTATGTCTTGGGGAGTGACATGCAAATTCAACTCGCCAATTCTCACTGGCCTTTTCTCAAAAGAATTGAGGTGTTCGGGCTCTCAAGAGCGACCCCTAGTGTTAGTAGATTGACACAACGTCTCGTTCCCTCCATCAGGGGATAGAGGTTACAACAGTAATCAAGAGGTTTTGTGTGTGGGTACATGGCGTACACTCTTTTTGACAACCATTAATTAATTGAATTAATCGTAAATGTCATATTTATAAATTTTTTTGTATTATTTATTTATTGCAGAGAAGAGCCCCAAAGTCAGAAAATGCGACTTTACGTATGGCAGGGGAAACGTTTAACAAACATATTTAAAAAAAAGGTGCATTGCCTGCAGCAGTGTTTGCACTGACTGCAGACTCACAAAAACATCAAGATGATACTTTCTGCTTAAATTGCACAGATGGAAAATTACTCATTATGCAAAATACGGCCAGAGACTCCGAGGTCATGAATAATTGCATTAATTTATTATGGTGGTATGTTCTGTTTTTAATAATTATTCACAATAAATTAAGCAATATTTTATACATGAGGCCTTATGGCTGAACGTTGTTTATTGTGCAAATGCATTTACCTTTCTCTGGATCATGTTTCACCTCTTTCTGAGGAAGTTGTGACCAGGACAGTTTGGCATTGCCAATCCCTTTTGATGCCAGAGCAGACTGCACCTAAAAAAAAAAAAAATCTTTATTTCAAAAAAATATATAGTAAAATAAATAAACAAATAAGTGCATACATACATACATAAATAATTGCACCTAACCTATCCATTTTGTGAAAAAAATAAATAAATATGGGACAAATGATTCTTTAGGGTAAGCTTATTTTGGAATCTGATCTTAAAGGTGTCAATCACGAGAAATAAAATGTGCAACAAAACGTACTCACTGGTCTATAAAAAGCATTTATTATTTATTAAAACTAAGCTGCCTTGACTTGTTCTTGGCTCTTCAGTTTCTGACATCAGAAAAATTAATGCATCAACGTTCACCAGTCAAAAGTAGGCATATTCAGTGTTCAGAAACATTGAGGTAATAAGAAGGAAATATGACAGATACTATTATTCATAAACACCAGTAGAGCTAATGATATAAGAGCAAAATTAGTTCATTAAAACTTGATTTTCCCGGCTGTGTGAAGCTGCAGCTCTGCATATCCGTTTGAAGAAACCATTGAACAATAATAATAATAAAAAAAAAAAAAACAAGCAGCTGAAGTTTATTGTTAACAAGTTCCCTGATCATTTTAGTGTTATTTTAACAGTTCAAGAGGCACATTTCAGCTCTGATTTATTTAATCTGTTGCGAGGTGGTGCCGGCTTTGCAAATAGGGTGTTATTGAATTACGGGCAGTTAAAAAGTAAACTGGACAAAACCAGCAACCTGCAGAAAATTGCTGGAAATTGGCGTGTGGAATTTGCATGCCACTCCCCCGGACATACGGGTATAAAAGGAGTGACGCTGCAAACACATATCAGGTATCGCACTGAGGATCCGAGCCAAAGACCCGGCCATTTCAGCAGTTGGTTCCGTGTTGTGGCAGGAGGGACAAAACATCTTGTTCCCTCCATCAGGGAACGGAGGTTAAATAAGTAACCGAGACGTTCCCTATCTGTCACTCACTCGACGTTGTGTCGATGAGTTGACACTAGGGGTCCCAATGGAAAACACCACAAGAGCTGAACCGAGTTACGCAGACTGGTGGTGCGAGACGGGCAGACCTCTGTGTGCCTCGTAGCCAGCGCAGCAAGCCGTCGCATAACTACCCCCAACACACTGGCAGGTATGAAGCGGTCCACTGCACCTAGGGGAACGGCTAACTGCTCAGAAGGACTGGCTGGCCCAGCCGTGGCCTTCTCTCTATTGTTCTCCTCAAAAATGGAAGAAAATCGTTCGGCTGGGGGCCAAATATATGGTCCAAGTTGGGGGAGTGTCCCTCCAAAGAGGAGGACACCACGGAGACCACACCAGGCCCCGAGAGGGGGGATTTTAGGAGGAATACGACACAAGGGGGGAGAAGTTACTACAAACTCGGCGACCAAGGACAGAGGTCCCTCTGCCCAAGGAAGACGCGGTTTACCGGCAGGGAAACCATTTTGCGGAATATACATCACATTGGTTTGCCTATATATATATATATATATATAGACAGGTACATATAAATATACAGTGCATTTGGAAAGTATTTACAGCGCTTCACTTTTTATACATTTTGTTGTTACAGCCTTATTCCAAAATGGATTAAATTCATTATTTTCCTCAAAATTCTACAAACAATACCCCATAATGACAATGTGAAAAAAGTTTGTTTGAAATCTTTGCAAATTTATACCCTTATGTTCGGGGGAGTGGCATGCAAATTCCACATGCCAATTTCCATTGGCCTTTTCTCAAGATCAGAGATGTCTGGGCTCTGCAGGAGTGACCCCTAGTGTCTCATCGGCACAACGTCCAGTGAGTGACAGATAGGGAACACATAAATATGGATTATGGCATAATGTGATTGGGTAAAAGACACATGGTGTTTTAGTGGTGTATTTTCTATTTTGTTTTGGAGAGCTGTAGCATATTCTGAAAACACCTTTTTGTGTCCCATGGCAAACACAATTGTAATGAAATGATTAAAGTAATTGTACATGATTACTTAATTTGTATTTATTCAATAATTCAAAGTTTTGTCTTGGTTAAAGTAATATAACCTTTTGAAACAAGTTTGAGAAGGCACCAGAAATAACAGAGCACAGAATTAAAGCATTATAATGTCAAATTAGGTACATGTGCCAACTGCATTAAATTAATGTGATAGCATTGATATTTAGTTATTCTCATTGCCTTTAAATGTATAAAATGAACACATTTTATATAAAAAAATTTTGGATTTAAAAAAAAAAATGTAGTGGACCTCAAGAGGTGCACTAGCGACTGACGCTAGAGTCTGTAGCCTCTAGCCTCCTTGTTAGTGCACCCGCCTCCTACGCCAGATCGAGTCCCGTAGCCTACAGAGCGTTACATGTGCATATAAGGTATGCTTACATGCTTAGGTTTTGCCTTTTAGATTTAACAGAATTGGCAAGTTCATGAAGGGTCTAGAACGATCACAGTGAAACTGAGCAATAATCCAAAGTTTACAGCCTGGGCTACAGCATCATGTTAGTTGTTTATTTTTGTCTCTCTCATACCTGATACAGAAGTTTGTTGTTCACTGGACCTGCTAAATCAACACTGGATTGAAGTTTCATCCTCACAAATATTTTTTCTTCTGAAAATCAACAAATCAACACAAGAAAGTGAACACACGTATACACACACACACACACACACACACACACACACACACACACACAATCTTTAATGTTTATGAAAAAGCAACATTTTCTCAACATGTTTGTTCATGTTATTCATATATGTAACTTCAGTGGCAGATTAAGTTGAACCAAAATACTGTGATATCAAAAAATATTGTGATATCAAACTGGAGTTTCTATTCTAGCTTGAAGTACCACCTGTTTTCTCCAGGGGGCAGTAAGCGAAACTTCAGCTTTATAGGCAATGTGCAGCTGATACAGAAAACAAACCAACACTTCAGTAGACACCATTACACGAGGACACGTTATTGCGCTCAAACTCAGCTTGATTGAACAGAAATCTGAAATTAGAGATCTTAAGACATGTTCTTCTAAGTATTATACTATGTTTAACTTGACACAGCAACCTAAAAATGGTATGTTTATGATGAGATGCAACCAAAGTGAGACGCTCCAAAAGCATCCGTCTCTGATGCAGGTGTACATTGATGTGTCCTTAGACAGGCCCTTATAGTAAATCTCAGACTGATAGACACATTAAATTGCAAATAGGATTGCTGTGAACTGTAGGGCAATGATTGGCTTATGTTCAACAATATGGAAATAAACAATATTTTGGATTCTAAAGACACTTTTGTATTGTCTTATCAATGATTAACTCCTCTGCCACAATAATGTAATGCATTTTAATTATCAGAATATTTTTTTAGTAATATACATTTTGTTATTATTTAAATATAATTATTTCATCATTATATATTGACATATTGTTATTGGGGGGGCTTTCTCAGCAGATATTTATGTATGCAATTAATTGCGATTAATTTAATAAATTAAACAGCACATCATGTAATTAATTCGATTAAAAATGTTAATCGATTGACTGTACTAATTTTTTGTATATATATATAATTAAAAGAAGAGCCCTTTTATATGCCCTCTCCCTTTCAGGGAGTCTTAAATTGTCATATAATATTGTATTACCTGGCAAAATTACATAAACTTCCACCTCACACAGAGTGAGAATCTTCTCATCTCCAGGAATAACCACATTCACATAACGTCCCAACATTCCACCACAGGAGAAGTTGTAGGATGCGCCTGCTGGAATACTATCAATTACAGCACATCTAGAGAGACAGAGAGTATGGGAAAATCATGCCTAGTCTTTATATATATATATATATATAAATAAATAGAAAGCTTAACTATGGCTTCTTAAACAAAATGTGTTTCTGAAAACAGTTCTGGAAGTAAAAATCCCATTCATATACATACATTTTTAACAAAAAATTATAAATCTTTAAAGATAGACCATTCATAAGCCCTAAGGTGTTTAAAAAATACTATATGCTTCTGTAAAGGCCACAAGTGTACGTTTTAAAACTACAGTTTCTGGTAAAAAACTACACTACCCACAATTCTGAAGCAAAATCCATCCAATGGAAATATAAATAAATCTCTGCGAACCCCCACTCCTATTAAAAATGTCTAATACAGCTGTCTCCCTTAAATAATGAGTTCACCCAAAAAATAAACTTCCCTTATGATTTACTCACCTTTAAGCCATCCCAGATGTGCATGTCTTCCTTCTTCAGAAGAACCGAAATGAACATTTTTATAAGCACATTTTAGCTCTTTTTGTCCATGCAATGTATACAGTATTTAGTAGCGATGCGCCGAAATGAAAATTCTGGGCCAAAACCCAAAATTCAGGATGCACATGGTCGAAAACCAAAAATGCCTTCTTATTTTTATACCCATTTTAAAAATGTTTTTTTTTTATATATATATATATATATATATATATATATATATATATATATATATATATAATTGTATTAATATTATACTATATAAATATTAAAGGTGAGTCAATCATGAGAGAATTTTTATTTTTGGGTGAACTAATCCTTTAACCCTACTTGTATATTTACATACAGTAGCCAATTCTGTATATCATAATTTGAAATATATTGTTTGTATACTTGCAATCAATGACTACAGGAAATAGTTTCATATCGTACCTTCATTTTTTTTATCAATTACATCATGCACAGTGCTTTATGGGGTGAGTAGTTCATATTCTCATAAAATAATGTACTGTAAGTCCAAGTTTTTGCTTCAAATCTAAATGTATAATTTTGTGATTCATCTGGGAGATTGTTGGTTTGGTTCAAAGCATAAAACTCTTCTTTTTTTTATCCCTATGTAGAAAATGAAAGAGAGTAATACTTCCACAACCAATGGCACCATTGAGCTATCTGTATACAAGCATCAGAAAAAACAGATTATCTCCATCAGGAACTTTTCATTAATTCATTAATAACTTTATAACCTGGGATTGTTGTTGCCGTTGTTCTGCAGGGAGTTCCCGATGCGAATCTCCGCTCCATTGATTCGTTCAGGACAGCAGTCTGCTCTGTTAGTGATGACCACTTTGCTAACGTAGTAATTATCCAAAAGGTCCAACCTCCACCATGGATTTTGCTCAAACTGTGTACAGCTACAAGATGATGCTTCACCTTGGCTTAATTTGATTTTATCAATAGCACGTCGAGGAAACCAGTATCTAAACAAGGATGACTGAACAGCATTTCCATGTAATGCCACATTATCTAGAAATTGATTAAGCAGTAGAAAAACTTGATCAGCATGTTAGTGTGTACTGTAGTTAGATTATCTTAATGCTTTCTTACTTTCAGACAATGAAAGTTTTAACAAAGTTTTAAATTTTATAATATAATATAAAAATACTTTGTGTTTTTTCATAGTTTTGTTGACATATTATTGTAAAATGTGGAAAATACCCCAAAAATTAAATCAGTACTAGTTGTGTACAAATTATTGACTGGTATTATATGTTAAACATTAACTGTCAGGAAATACCTGCATAGACTTTCACTTCACAGAGAGTAAGATTCGTCAATTTTCCAGGAAGAACGATATTCACATAACGGCCCTCCATTACCCCTCCAGCACACATGTAAGTGGCGACCTCACCAGCTTCCGCCATGGATATTACCGCACATCTAGACAGAGAGAGATTAAGTGACATATTTACCTAGTATATTTGAGTTAGTATTACAAGAATCAGTGACTTCAGGACCTCCATGAATATGGACAAATTCCAGCATTGTTTGGCTTCAAGTAATTCTGTACATTCTGTACATACAACATATAAAACTTTTTCTTTCTTTCTCTCTTTTTTTTTTTTTTTAGGAAAATTCACTAAAAAATTGTGTCAGCACTGTTCCACCCCTGTAAACTGGTCTACTCATGGGTATGGTCAGAATATTTAGCAATAGCTTGCATTCATTTGGTTTTTAAATTACAGACATATAATGGCCACTGTGTTTCTGTGTAATGTGTTGTGATCTTACAAACAAGTTAAGCCCCACCCACACCCGGTTCTATCCGAATACAGAGACAGATACAGATTATTTTGTCATATGAACAGATACAGATAATGGCATTGATGCACACCCCTAACAGAAATGCACATCAAAATAAATGTCTTAATTTGTATCAGAAGAACACATTAAAGCATCCAAAATCAAAATGCAACTTTGTTTTTATAATGTAACTCTGTTAACATCACCACTAAACCTACCCCAAACCTTTTCCTAACCCTAATCTAAACCCTAAACATAAACTTAAGATATTCAGAGGTTAACCTGCTTGAAAACTGTAAACAGTGTGTCTTTGTTTTGGGATAAAACAGTGCAGTTTGTTTGAGCATCCTGACCAGCCAAAAACAGCAAAATAATGCTTCCGTTTGGTGGCATTATTGTGGCATAGAAATCACACACTAAATTAACTGGGCTTAGTTTAATTGGGCTGTGCATGTGACGTTCAATATGAGCGTTTTGCATTTCATCATATAAAAGCGCAGACTGGAAGATACACTAATATAGGTAGAAAATAATGCATGCAATATTATGAAATTTGCTTTTTAATCCTTTTTTTTTATTATTTTCATTTTACATGCAAGAAAATAAGTGCCTTTTTAGATTTTGTTTTGTTTGTTTCTTGACTCAACTGAAACTGATTAAATCAGCCTTCAAGAAGTTCACCTGGAATTGTTATTGCCGTTGTTGTCCAGGGAGTTTCCGATACGAATCTCTGCTCCATTGATTCGTACTGGGCAGCAGTCCACTCTGTTAGTGATGACCACTCGGCTAATGCTGGATACATTTAACAGATCAAGCCTCCACCATGGGTTTGACTCTGTATTGGTATGGGTGCATGTTGTGCTAAAACCATCAATTGCGCTATCAGCCTGGTTAAAATATGTGGATGACTGTACAGGTGTTCCTTTGATTGCAATATTATCTAGAAGGGGTTTAAGCAAAATTAATTAGTTAGATTTTAGACAATTATATTCAACTTTATAATTCACATTGAATGGAAATCCTTTAAAGGTGAAGTGTGCATATTTTTGCACCACTAGTGCCACTAAACAGAAATGCAAAAATAATGTATATATTCGAATTGGAAACGTAGCTTACTACTTACTGAATATACAGTATGTATACTGTATACTATTTACTGCCATAAACTTGTAATAGTTGCAAACTACTGTTTTGTGAAACAAAATTAATTATGCAACAATAATGTTTCAAAATTTGTTGAGTGCTGTACTTTTCTGCATAACACGCCGGCTCATTTTTGCTTATCGCGGCCCATTCGGCATGTTTCGCGGCAGACCCGCCGGCCCGCTCGGTTCTCCCGATGGCTAGTCTGCCCTTGATCAGCCCCAAAGTGTGTCAGCCCACAGGGAATATGCTCAGGAGGTCCCATTTTCTTTTACATCACATGGACGGCCATATACGTGTCTGCAATTTAGCTGGGAAAGTGATGCACTGTGGGAAGATGACAAGCCGGTGGAGGGAGTGTGATGCTCTGGGAAATGTTCTGCTGGGAAACTCTGGGTCCAGACATTCATCAATTTGACACGTGCCACCTACCTAAACATCGTTGCAGACCAGGTACACCCCTTCATGGCAATGGTATTCCCTGATGGCAGTGGCCTCTTTCAGCAGGATAATGCGCCCTGCCACACTGCACACATTGTTTGAGAATGATTTGAGGAACATGATGAAGAGTTCAAGGTGTTATCCTGGTGTCCAAATTATCCAGATCTCAAACCGATTGATCTGTGGATTGTGCTGGACCAACAAGTCCGATCCACGGTGGCTCATACCTCGCAACTTACATTATTTGAAGGATCTGCTGCTAATGTCTTGGTGCCAGATACCACAGCACACTTTCAGGGATTTTGTAGAGTCCATACCTCGGCGGGTTGGTGCTGTTTTGGCGGCATACGGAGGACCAACTGCATATTAGGCAGGTGGTCATAATGTTTTGGCTCATCAGTGTAATAGGTTTTGAAAAAACGCAATTATGACCAATGGTAGTAATGATCGTGCCTTAGCAAGAAATATTAATTAATAATTAAATATTAATTTTTTACTAAATAGGGCTGAATAAACAGATCGAATAATATTGAATCACAAATATGCAACATTTTACTATATATGTAGATACTGAGATTCTGCTTAAGTTCTCTTTCAATCTGTGAATCAGTTTCAAATCATGACATGCTCTGAATACCTATTGGTGTTAAAGTATTAAAGTGTATGGAAATGTATGAAATAATAAAGAAACTGTTACCTTGCAAGTAAATTGCATCTGCATAAATGGAAATAAAGCCTGTTGCAAAAAGATAGCAAATGGTTATATTTCTGCAAATTCAATTTTTATCTAGTGGATTTGAAAGCTAAATGATAAGACAGAATAGAAAGAACATTAGCATTTTATGACACATAAATCTGTGCTTCACGTTTTGAGTACGGGGTCATAATTTCACCCGTTGAACATGTTTATGACCACTAAGGTTTGAGAAAACATCTGTGTTCCAATTTATTATGGTACAATAAGCTGCATTGACCTTGTTTGTCTTATGATGCATTTCTATGAGGAGGAAAATGCTTAAAATAAACACTTGTCATTGTTATCAGGGCAGTCTTCATTTGCTGGTGTTCATTACGTTTTTTTATTAAAACATAAAACTTAGGTGCAACAATACATCCAGGGTAGCCATTGTGTCATAATATTAAAGTTATTTGAACAAAACCTGTTAAATCCAGATTACAAAGAATACACAGTTGTGTCAATTCATTGTTTAGTTGTCTCAATAAAACTGTATGGAATTTATATATATATATTATATTTGTTACACTGACACCTAGCAGCATGGATGCAGCATAATTTAAACACAATTGTTTTTAGTTAAATATACCATTGTATACATTCATATTACATAGTCAGCTATGATTAATTTAATCCATTAGTGAAAGTGTCCAATAACAGGATGGTTACTGAGATTAAGGTAGTAATAATCAGTTGGTCATGTGATTCTAACATGGCCGCCCCCATGTGTGGACCCTCTCCTTGTAGAATAAAACAGCTTTTATAAGGTTACTGATATGACTGGATTACATCTCATGTGATTGGTCATAATTTTATACATTTGTTTCAAAATTACAAATCATATATTTTGGAGTTAATCTTTTTTTTTTTTTAATTACTGAGTGCAACTAAGTTGACTGAACAATTTTTTTACAGTGAAAATGAAACATGTAACAAACAGGCAAATTTAGTTACGATAATTTTAGTAACATTACACTTAGATGATTTGAACAACTCCACCCCAACATCAGTATCAATACTTAAGAATCAATCTGCCCATTATGTTAAAGCTGACATGATGATTCAACATGCAGAGAGAAATCAGGTCCTGGAGCAAAAACATGGGTTTGCCTGGGTGGAACTTAGGACAAGATAATGCAATGTCAGTGCAACGGAAATGGAAAAACATGGCAAATGTCATGCAAAGAAATAATTTGCTTAAAACCTATTTGTTAAAGTGAAAAGGAAACCATCCATGAAAATAAGCACATACTGTAAATTGTGGAGAGGTAAAATTTAATGAAGGTAGACTATAAACTGATTGAATGCTACTCTGACAAATTGTCCAGTTACATTTAAATTCATTACTTACAATTTTCGGAAAGAAAAAAACAACAACATTATTCCACCAAGTAACTCTCTGCAGGTTACGGTTGACAATAAACAGCAAACATTAATATAGAATATCTGGTCAAAAGTTTGTATCTGTATCCAGTGGCTCATACAATGAGAATTTAGAGTTGGAACAGCCATTCTATAAGTATCTTCTGGTATTACAGGAGACTGACTAAAAGAGAGATCTGATCTATACTCACCAAAAAAAAGAAACAGGAAACCACGCATCCACATTTCACTTTTAAGCGGGACTACAACCAGGTATGGAGATCACTTAATATAAAATAGAAAATTATTACTTACCCATTACTAATAAGTAATAATACTAATTATTACTAATCAAACTTCATGGCCCATAACATATGTTGTTACTATAAGCATGTAATAGAGGTTAATTGTTGGTATACAAAGACGCAACCTACCGTGATGTATGTCTCTCTATAGATGTTTTGAAAAGTTAGGGATGATGTTGAGATTTTATTTTTTTTCGATTTAAGTCATCTCTCTTCTAAATGCCCAACCCGTCTCTATTTTTCCTTTTTCCATTGCCTTGCCCCACCCCTCTTATATTCTCACTGAACTGATTGGTCATTGGTGTGTAAATGTATGTGATTCAATATTTCACTACATTGATTATAAACCATCCATCCTTCAAAAGTTATTTATTCATAATCAAATAGATTTGGCAGATGTATTTGCGTTTAGTTTAGTGACATGTTCTATAATAAAATAGTATGTATATGTATAGCATATGCAAAAAGACACATTTGGGCACATAATGGATTAAAAAGATGACAAAATATCTAAGCACACATCATCTGTAAAACAAATGATGAGAGAGTGGAGACAAGACAGGCATCGATGTGTGGGATCAGAAAATGTTTTACAAGCCAGATTTGACCTAGGGTCACCTGCTCACAAGTGCCACAGGCAAAGAGTCAAAACACTAGCATTACCCACCTAGCAACATCTATAAATGAAAGCTGCAGCTTGCCGTAAGGTAGTCTACCTACAACAGACAACAAATAGAGGAGCAAATAGTCAGTTTGCTTTAAATATGCAAAATATCACTTTCATCTGGTTCTTGAGGCAATGGTGTGCTGTCAACCATTGAGAGCCCTGTTAGTTAAACTTCAAACTTTTACATTTTTCAGATGGTGAAGGATGATTTTTTTCTTTGCTCAACAATTCGTTTTTACAGAACAATTTCTGAATCCCTCTGAATGTAACCTGTAAATAAAACAAACACGGACAAGCATGCAAAAGGCACTCATTTGTAAAGCAAAATGTGACCTATATACAATGACCTATTTATATATATATATATATATATATATATATATATATATATATATATATATATATATATATATATATATATATATATATATATATACACTGTATATATGGATGCGGATTGTAATCTGATAAAAAATCTGATATTTGCTTCATCCCTTTGGGATTGTGTAAGCACTGCAAGTCAAAATGTTTAGATGTTTTGTCACTATGGCAGAGGACCATTGAAATATCCCTCATGTCCACCTTTCAGTCTTAGCCCAGTCCTTCATTGACAATGGTTACTGTACTGTTTTCTGTTTTCAGAATACAATTGTATATAAAACTGTAAAAAAGAAATAGGATTTTAGGGTAAGAGTAGCCTCCCAGGTTTGACATCACACATTGCACTCATACTGCCAAGGAACACCCTTAATCCTCCTCCTCCTCTTCTTCTTCCTCTTCCTCGAGCAGGCAGTTGCCCTTGTTCATTTACTTGGCCAGGTGCCTCCATGTTCAGAAATTGTACTGGTTCTGCATGGTCAAGCTCTTTACATAGGCTACATGTTTGGCAGCATTCTGTCAGGTAACTAAACATACTGTTTAATTGGTCATCTGAGATGTGTGAAACTCCTCCTTCGTTAGTCAAGTTCTAGTTTCACCTGACTGTCAATTGCTGTAATACATTTATCAAATGTTCCAAGGGATTCATATATGGTATTCATGGTATTATGTTCTTGACTAATTTTGACAATTGAACAGACTATTGTGCATGTGATGACTTATACAATGAAATGACACTGACACGTTTTGGAGCGAACAACCATTAGACTGAGAATCAACAATCAGTTTAGATCAACAAGATCTATTCACTTGGAAATTGTGCTAAATGTAGGCTACCTGTACTTAATCATTTGCAAAGATGTACTGAGACATTGAGACATGTACTTAGACATTTGCAATTTGATGAAATTAATGAGAAATTAAATTCTGTTGTGAACAATTGCCAAGTGGTTTGGAGGTTTGTCCATGTTGTTTTGAGAATGTAATTTCTGTTTCAAGAAATGAGCCAAACCAATGTTAGCCCTGCATTAGTTCCTAATTTGTCCTTTGCTTAAGTCATCATTAATTTATGCGGAAGTAACTATTAATTAATGATTATTATACTGTTATTATTAAATTACCAAAGCGTTACCAGTGGTATTAATGTTGTGGCAATTTGATTATATATATATATATATATTGATTATATATATATATATATATATATATATATATATATTATATATTAGGGCTGCGCTCCACACTCCTCCCGGCGTTATCTCAGGCCGGGGTGCCACCGGCATGACGTACATCCCCCCCTATCCCTGGGGCGGGGTGTATCTTGCGTCCCGTGTGGTCATCCCCGCCTTCCTCAACCTGGGAGGAGACAGGAGGGGAAAAAACAACAACAACAAAAACAAAATAGGCGAGGGAAAAGGCCAACATGGTGCGAAAGGGAGAGAGAGAGAGGAGAGAGAGAAAAAGCTCACTCACCGGTTCTCTGATGTACCGTCGCGTGGTCCTCGAACACTCCTCCACACTCTCTGGCGGACGACAGCCACTCCTCTCCGGGCGAATCGGAGTCAAATCTCTGACCCCCAGCAGACAGAACACCCCTCCGCTTTTCTGGCGGCACCTGGGGACATTCCTCCCCCCCTGGCAGCGGCCCTACCGCTCCAGGCGATCGGGGAGTTACTTCCCTCCTCCCCTCGTGGACGGTGGTCTTCACTCGACCCCTCCGTGTTTCTGGGGGACGGCAGGGCACTCCACTCGGGGAATCCAGTCCCCACTCGCCCCGCGGATGGCGGCCGTTCACCGCATCCGGGCGGTCGGGCTACTCTGTCACCCGGCAGATGGTAGCGGCGATCCCCAGGGTGGACGGCAGTGTCGAGGACTCTGCGACGGGCATCCCTCCTCCTTCCCGGGCTTCGGCACCAATGTAACACTGTTAAGGATGGGCAAGGAGGAGGCGAGAACCGGCTTGTCAATATAAATAATAATTTAATGCAAACTTAAACCAAAAGCACAAAAACATAAACACACAAATGACGGACATTCCCGTAATTCTCTCTCTCTCGAACCATCGTCATCGGCCGCCTTTATCCCTCGCACGACTCATCAGGCCGATTGGGGACTGGGTGCACGATATTCCGACCCGGCCCCGCCCCCCTCCGCTCCACAGAACTCTATCTGTGCTTTGCGGGCATGTTCTACTGCTATGCTACATTGATAAAATGCTTGGTGCTGGTCTCAGCATAATGTCTCCCATCATCTGTTTTCCTGACGGCAATGCATGTGACATTAGCAGTGTTTGCACTAATTGACTCACTTCTCATGAATTACGGCATTAAAAAATGTGTGGGGTTAAACCAATTATGCATTAACACATTAATAACACGTTAACTTCGACAGCACTAATATATATGTATGCACCCGAGACGCTACACAAGCATGTCTGACGTAGGTGTAAATTGACGGCCTCTTAAACAAGCCATAATAAATCTCCAACTGACTGACAAATTGACTTGTGAAATGGATTGCTGTGAACTGTATGCAAATGATTGGTTTATGATCAATAATATGGTAGTAAACAATGCATTGTAATCTAAAGCTGCTTTTTTGTATTGTTTTATCAACGATTAACTCTTCTGCTACAGGAAAGTAATGCATTTTAATAATCTGAATATTTTTATTATAATATCTTCTGTATCTACACACATATACAGTTACGCATTTAATAGTCTGACTGCATTCAATAGTCTGACGTCTGATACACATTCTTGATAGCCTGCTGTTGCCTAAAATGCCTGAATGTAATAACTGAATGTTACTTTATAGAGGATGGGAAAATCCTCTATAATCACCAAAGCTTTTTGTTTTTCATTGGCTGTTTAAACAGCTGTGGTCAAAAGTATTAGCAGTGACACACATTTTGCTTCAGTTGTTGTGGTGCTGATTCACATTGTTTCTAGATTATTGTACAGAGTAATCGGATGCATTTTAAATAATTGCCAAAAAATTGCTTCATTGGCCACAAAAAGTAACTTTATCACAAAAACCCAAATTGTACTGTTTTTTTGGCTCTGGCACAAAATTACCAGCTAACATAATTTCACTAATCATATAGCAGCACCTGGGAAAGTGTAAACGAGTACTAGTCAGGTGAATTCACTCTATCATTCTGATTGCATTATAAGAGCAGACTGATTGTTATAAAAGGAGGGAAGAAGTGCTTCCAATCATTGTGTTATTGTTAGCAATGGTTACCTCTAAAGAAAGATGTGCAGCCATCATCGATTTGCATCAAAATGGCCTCACATGCAAGGAAATTGCTGCAAAGAATATTAATAAGAACAATAGTTCCATCTGTGTATTACATACAAATTTACTTAATACTTTAACAACTTCTTTGTTAAATCTTTGCTCTGTTTTTTATGCTCAGGTTTCCATGAGATTCTTGTAAACCAAAGTGGTTTAACCTCCTAATAAGTTGCAGTCTCTGCATCGCTTTTTTTAAAACATAATCTGTATTCTCAGTCAAATTAAAATGACTATATTTAAATGTTCCCATATTGTGATGAGGAGGATTTGGCCCCACCCATTGTCCAGGAACAGACTCGTGCAAGTGACTCAGATCATCAGATGCAACTTCGCTACAAAGCAATCAGAACAGCTTTTCTATCTAAATCATCGTGTTTTTCAACAGAAGCTGCTGCAGCAGCTCATTTGTTTTACAGCACAACTGCTACCACCTAAGGGCTACTGTCTTTCCTCCTAATCTTTATACACTGACGCAGAACATTATGTGAAGCTGCTTCCGCAACTGGCTGCTTCAGTGCTGTATACATGTGAAACAGCTCCCTATACCTGTTCATATGTTCTCTTAACTAAACTTCCCACCCGGAGCTGTCCATCGTGTGAGCTGCCTCCGCGAACGGGCACTGCTCTGGCTTCATTCCATTTGAACTCTATTACAGCTTTATTAAAACACATCATTCCAACGCTTCCCAGCATTTCAGTCTGGTTCTCCCACACAGGTAATTCCTGTCAGCCTCATTGCCGTGCAGCTCTTTTAGGGCATGATTACAACAGCTTTACACAGCCTCTATCCGATCAGAGATGAGCCTAATTCAGCTTCGCAAGAGTCAGATCACACATTGCATCAAACTCATTCATAATCATTCCGAAAACATGTCTTGCCTGGCTTTCGAGCTCGCCTCGCCGCACAGCCCCGGTAAACATGAAGCAAGTGCTTCTACAAACATCTACTCATCTCTAGACCATAACACAACTTTTTCTCCTCAAACCCAGGACAAACACTTGACGCAGGTAAAATCAGTACATAATTTTTATTTTTACAGACAAGTCTTCTATACTTTTGCCTGAATCATTGCATTACTAACTCTTAACAAATGGTAAATGGTCTGCACTTATATAGCACCTTTTTAAGCCTTAATGGTAGTCAAAGCACTTTATACTGCGTCTCATTCACCCATACATTCATACACCAATGGCCGCAGAGCTGCTATGTAAGGTATGTAAGCTTGCCTGCCATTGGGAGCAACTTGGGGTTCAGTGTCTTGCCCAAGGACACTTCGGCATGTGGAGTCATGTGTGCCAGGATTCGAACCACCAACCCTGCGATTAGAACCTAGAACCTAATTGTTGCATGACTTTAAAACCATTCAACTATCTGTCATAATCTTATGCTCCACCCAAGTTTAAAATAACAGGTTTAAATTGATGCTGGATTATAAAGCTTTGCTCTTATACTTACAATATTTCAGTTCCCTGTCTGTCACTCACTTCGAGGTTGTGTCGAAGAAGCGACACTAGGGGTCTCTCTTGAGAGCCTTGCACATCTCTGAACTTGAGAAAAGGGCAATGAGAAATTGGCAGACAGAATTTGCATGTCCCGACCCTGGACATACGGGTATGAAGGGAATCATATGAATCTCTCCATTCAGATTTTTCCTTCGGAGCCATGCAGTTGTGTGACCAGCGAGCTGTATTCACCAAATGTTTCACTCATCTCTACAAGAGCGTATGCTGTTGGATCTACTGCGCTACAGCAGCTTTCTCCTTCTCTGCACAACAGTGCAGCTTTGCCCCTGGGCACTTCGACAGTGCTGTTAAAAGAGAATATTTTCACTAAAAGTGTTTAATTCTCTAAAAATGCAATACACAGCGGCGTTGAACGTCCTTTTCAGGATGCGTCTTTATAAAGATGCCCTTCCGCCCCTGTGTAGTACCTGGATGTGGTCGAGTTCTCTATGCTCCTGACAGTCACAGACGCTGCCTCACTCAACTAGGCAACTGGGCAGCGATCCCACTGAGGCAGCATTTGTGGATGGTTTGTGTTCTCGCCGTGAGAACCTTACCATGGCAACGTTGCGGTCTTGGCGTTCCTTCCTGAAGAGGAACGCCACTCCAGCTGCCCCCCACGTTGCTCCTTCTTCCCACGGGATTGAGGACGACCCGGCTGGTGATGGAGGCGATTTGGGGATGACAGCAGGCCCGTTTTTGCTGGGTAGATCCCCACGAACCGTGCACCGGAGGGTGTTCCGGCGAGAATGCCGGCACCTGGCGGGATCGCCTGGTGCTCCCCTCCAAGACCTGTAGGATGACGTCATCACTGACCTTCAAAGCCTACAGTGCCGCTGGACAGGCCACCTCCACCCTGCATGCCATGGCCCTCCTGCAAGTTCACCAGTCCAAGGCACTCAAAGGTATGCACTTGGGTAGTCCTGACCCCGACATGTTGCAGGAACTGCGCTCAGCGACCGACCTCGCCCTCAGGGCCACGAAGGTCACTTTGCCGACACTTGGGCAGGCGATGGCCACCCTCATGGTCCAGGAACGACACCTTTGGCTGAACCTGGTCGAGATATGGGACTTAGACAAGGCACGCCTCCTCAACGCCCCTGTCTCCCAGTTCAGTCTCTTTGGCGAAACCGTGGAGGACTTCACCCAGCAGTTCTCAGCGGTGAAGAAACAGACGGAGGCCATTTCTCACACTATGCCACGCCGTGCCACCAGCACTGGCCGTGCTCGGTCTGCTCACCAAGGCCATCCTCCTGCAGCTTCCAGTAAATGTGCAGCTCCGCCCCAACCTGGGCCCAGCTCTCAGCCCCAGCATCGAGCGCCCCACAGGAAGTGCACGGCCCCCATCTCCCAAACGAACTCGAGAACACGGAAGGCTCCCAAGACAACCCAGAGAACGAGACCCAGGTAAGCAGACCACTTCGTCCCCCGGTGGAGGGCAGAGAGGAGAATCTTCAGTTTAGGTTGTTTTCTTTGCCGCACCCCCTTCGGGCTGGGGTACCCACATTCTCAATAAAAGAGCAATTTCCTCTTTCTCTGGGTCATCTGGTCTGCAAATGCCGTTCTCATGGCAACCCGGTGTAACACCTCAACAGTCCCGGCACTCTGGATGCGGACCCCCCGCCTCCGGACCCACAATTTCTGCCCCCTGGCCGGCCGCTTCTGACGAGTCCAGAGGAATGCCTCCTCAGTCACTAACCCACCCCCTGCTGGGTGTGCGGAGCAAGGTAAGTGCTTCAAGTCTTTTCTCAGCACCAGAGCCTTGGGACGCGGTTCTGCCTGCCGACGCCATACTTCCTGCTCCACCCCGCTGCGAAGCTTCGCAAGGTACGTCGAAAACTATTGTCCCCTTAGTGCCTCTCGCACAGAGCTTGGACGCGTGCCAATCACTTCCCAACCAGTCATGCTGGTTGGCCAGGACCATCCGACTCGGGTATGCAATTCAATTCGCCAGGCCCCAGCCCCCTTTCGGCAGCGTCCGCTTTACCTCGGTGCACGGCGAAGACGCCAACACCCTGCGTGCGGAGATCGCGACCCTTCTACTCAAAGACGTGATAGAGCCTGTCCCTCAAGCCAAGATGAAGAAGGGTTTCTACAGCCCTTACTTCATCATACCCAAGAAAGGCGGCTTATGAGTTTTCAGCCGGGGCCTGCACAAACTCCCGTTCAAAATGCTCACGCAAAGACACATTCTAACTTGCGTTCAGCATGTAGATTGGTTCGCAGCAGTAGACCTGATGCGCATACTTCCACATCTCTATCTTGCCTCGACACCGACCCTTCCTACGGTTCGTGCCAGGCATATCAGTACAAGGTCCCTGTCTCCTCGCATCTTCACGAATGTCGCTGAGGCAGCCTATACTCATACTACCTATATACTACATGTATACTCATACGTATACTCAACTACGTCGACGACTGGCTCATCCTTGCCCACTCTTGAGAGTTACTATGCGCCCACAGGGACCAGGTGCTCAGGCACCTTAGCTTGTCTCCCTTGGGCAGTCCGTCGCTGTGTTGTAGCAAATCCTCCCTCGCAGCAGGTAGGGTCTACTACCGCGCCATTACCACATGTGGCATGAAAACCCATGTGATGTATTCTGCCACTCTTTACCTCCCCCCAGCCTGGGCAGGTGGTGGTCTCCGCAGGGTCTTTTCCTCTTGAAAGAATAGGAGTTGGAAAAGAACGCCTTCACCGATGCGCGTGATAGCGTTAAGATGGCCCCAGCGGCTTTGATGCGAGAAACTTAGAGAGAGAAAAGACGTGGTTGGCTCCCAAGCTTGGCACGTCACCTTATTTCCCCCTTCGGGGTTCCAGGAACATAAAAGGTTTATGATGATTTTATGGGGCGTTGGGGAAGGGTACGTGCAGTCTGACGCAGTCTGTTGCTTTGGCACGCAACTGCCTGCCCGCACCTGCGTCAGCAGCGCACATACATGGTTCAGCCCATGCCGTGATTAAATATGGACCCCTAGTGTCACTTCTTCGACATAACGTTGAAGTGAGCGATATATGGGGAACGTCTGTGTTACTATTGTAACCTCTGTTCCCTGATGGAGGGAACGAGACATTGTGTCCTCCCAGCCACAATGCTGAACCGAGCCACTGTTATGGCTGAAACTCATTCTCGGCTCCTCAGGGCAAAAACCTGAATGGACAGATGCATATTTCCCTCCCTTTATACCCGTATGTCCGGGGACATGCAAATTCTGTCTGCCAATTTCTCATTGGCCTTTTCTCAAGTTCAGAGATGTGCAAGGCTCTCAAGAGAGACCTCTAGTGTCGCTTCTTCGACACAACATCTTGTTCCCTCCATCAGGGAATGGAGGTTACTATGGTAATATAGACATTTTTCTGTAGAATTATTACAGATCATCAGTATAAACAAGTTGTTTTATTAATCACTCTACTGCAAACTGTACTCATATAGTATTTATTAAATCCAAGGGATTATTTATTTCATACATCCTCATCAAAATAAAAATATTTGGACCATATTAAACCATAAGTTAAATAAACATCAGAGTATGGCATTTTTCTGGGTACAGTTAGTTTCAGGTGCCTTCTAATTTAAAAACAAACCAACATTAAATTACGTTGTATGTACGCAAACTCAAGCATGTTTCCTGACATTGCTTTACATATGTTCCTGACGTTTAATCCAGCAAATTGTTATGTTCAAGCATTCACAGACACTATGTTTACCATGTTACCATTTTAACTATGGGCTCAATACATCCCTAAGCAGCACAAACGTGCCATCCAGGTGCCGTAACAATGCTCTCTAAAATAAGTATGTCCCACTCTCTAATACCACCTGGCATAAACTACCAATATAAAGTAGCCAATCATTTTTCACAGCTATAATGTAAACTAAATAATTTTGGTTATGTATATATTTAAAAAAAAAAGTCCTTTCATGTGCCCTGCTCAAACTTTGTGTTTCATTATAGGAAAGAAAACTGCTTTTGGGGTCTTAAATTGTCATATAATATTGATTTACCTATCATATAGACAGCCACCTCACACAGTAAGATGCATCCCATTTCCAGGAGTAACCACATTCACATAATGCACCTGAACAGACAGAGAAAAGGAGAAAATGGAAAATAATTTGATCACTTCATGCATAGTGTAAAAATAGCCCAAATTATGTCTTGTTGAACAGAGTGTAATGTGTTTTCAGGTAGGATCAAATCTTCGAAAAAAGATTTTTATTTTCTCCTTAAAGAAACTGACTTTAAACAACAACAGCGTTTAATATTTAAAAATTTCAAGAAAGACCTATAAACTCACTGAGGTGTTTACAAGATGATATATGCTGCTTCTGTAGAGACCACAAGTGAAACAAATCCGATCAAATCCCTGGCGAAGAGCTACACTACCACAATCCTGACATAAAATCATGGTTGCTTCTCTGTAAATAAAATAAATTGTTTTCTGTATTACTAAATTGATAATGGCCATAAATTCTAAAATGTTTGTCACAAATGGGTCAGTGAAAGCTATTATTGTCATGAAATCTAGGAGGATGATCACATTATGCTATATTCGAACACAAATAAATTTACATGGAAAATAACCCAAACCCCAATTCTTGAAATGCAGAATATAAACAGCTTAAATCATTTGACTGGATACAATCTGGTTTACTTATTAGAAATGTGCATGCTTGTAACCGTGCATGTGTTTCTTGTATCAAGTGGATGTTGATTAGATGCTGAAAAGATCTAGTTGATAAATATGTGCATTTGTGACATGATTTCTGCTCAGCATTGTGTGCTCTGTGGCAAAAAAAAAGCTCTCACACACCACTCATGCCCTGCATATTTGGTATGTGTGAAAAAGGTGTAAGGTCTCGGTTGAAACAAGACACTGCTTGATGACGCAATAGAAACACATCAGTGGTGACGTGGTCTGAAGCACTTATACAATCATACAACTGGGTCAACTGGGAAAAGAGCAAGCTCTCCCCAATTCAGAGCATCTCTTTTCTCGGTATGGAGCTAGACTCGGTCCCAATGAAGTCGCGCCTCACGAACGAGCTCGCAGTCGGTGCTGAACTGTCTGCATACGTTCAAGCAGAACACATCTGTCCGATCTGGCCAGGTCTACAGGCAGGTCGTGGTTATGATGGATGCTTTCAAGCGTGGCTGGGACACTGTGTGCAATGGGCATGCAGCCGCCGGTACTTGGACATGCCCTTGACTGCGTTGGCACATTAACTGTCTCGAATTGCTGGCAGTATTACTTGCCCTGCGGAGGCTATTGCCATTGATCTGGGGCAAGCACATGTTGGTCCGGACGGACAACACATCGACGATTGCGTACATCAACTGCCAAGTCGGCCTACACTCTCGTTGAATGTCGCAACTCACCCGCCGTCTGCTCCTCTGGAGTCAGCAGAAACTCAAGTTGTTTTGGGGCCACTCATAACCCAGTCCACCTCACCAGCACAGCGGATGCACTGTTGCAGAAGGTCACACTCAGGGGAGAGTGGAGTCTCCACCCTCAGGTGATCCAGCTTATTTGGATTAAGTGCAGGTAGACCTGCTTCCCGGAAATCCTCCCACTGTCCGCCCTGGTATTCTCTGGCTCCCCTCTGCACAGATGCGCTGGCTAACAGCACAAATATGCGTTTACCCTAGTGAGCCTAATTGCACCAACTGACACCCATGACCAGACCTCTGGAATCTCCATGTCAAGCCCTTGGATGGGACATGGCAGACAGCAGTGGTCCCCTCGACGATGACCTGAAGTGGCATCGGAGATGCGCAGTTGAATCAGTGCTTTCCTTTCTGGAAGAGAGGTTGGAGGAATGACAGACCCTCCATCTTGAAGGTGTATGTAGCCAATATATATTGGCACATCATGATGTAGACAGTAAGTATTTGGGGAAGCACGACTTGCTCGTCAAGATCTTGAGAGGCGCGAGGGGGTTAAACCCCCCCAGGCCGAATTTGGTAGTTGATTTAAAGGTGCTCTCCTTGAAGACTGCCCTTCTGATGGCACTCACCTCCATTAAGAGGGTAGGGGACCTGCAGTCGTTCTCTGTCAACGAACCGTGCCTGGAGTTCGGTCCGGGTTACTCTCACATGATCCTGAGATCCCAACCAGGCTATGTGTCCAAGGTTCCCACGACTCCGTTCAGGGATTAGGTGGTGAACCTGCAAGTGCTGCCCCAGGAGGAGGCAGACCCAGCCTTGGTGTTGCTGTGTCCGGTGCATGCTTTGCACATCTACTTGGATCGCACGCAGAGCTTTAGAAGCTCCTAGTAGCTTTTTGTCTGTTTTGGTGGACAGTGGAAAGGAAGCACTGGCTCCATACAGAGGATTGCCCACTGGGTCATTGACGCCATCACTATGGCATATCACACCCAGGACCCGCCACACCCTGCAGGGTTGCGTTCCCATTCTACCAGGGGTGCAGCGGCCTCCTCAGCTCTGATCTATGGTGCCTCTCTAGTAGACATTTGTAGAGCACTATGCTGGGCAACACCTAACACCTTTGCAAGGTTCTACAACCTCCGGGATGAGCCAGTTTTGTCCTGTGTGTTGTCAGGTTCAAACAGGTATGTCTCAGGACAGCTGGCCTGGTGTACCATAACTGAACGATTTCATTCCTTTTGGGGAGAAAAATGAGAAGAGGCTGCTTCTGATTCAGCCGGTCCTTATTTTAGGGCAGTTGATTTGTCTCCGAGGTGCAAGGGATCTTTTGACGCCCTTGAAATATGCAGATATGTATCCACTTAGGCAGCTGGAACTAAACTGAACTGGTGGGCTTAAGGCCCCTGTATTTATACTACTATTTATATTACTGGAAAGTTCTAGAAGTTACTTCAAGTTTACTAAGCACTGAATCTATCTGGAATTTTCTGGAAAAAAGATACATTTCAAAATATCACTTTCCTGGTCACAAAAGCAATGTTTTGGGAAAAACTCTATGTAGAGTCAACCCACGGAAGGCTGCTGGACCAGACAACATTCCTGGCTGAGTGCTCAGAGGATGTGCAGACCAGCTGGCAGATGTGTTTAGCGACAACTTCAACATCTCTCTGAGCAGCGTAGTCGTTCCAACGTGCTTCAAGGCCATCACCATCGTCCCCTTGCCAAAGAAGTCTTCAGTGTCATGCCTCAATGACTACCGTCTCGTCGTACTCACACCCATCATCATGAAGTGCTTCGAGAGGCTCGTCATGAGGCACACTAAGACCCAGCTGCCCCCTCACTAGACCCACTGCAGTTTGCGTATCGTCCAAACCGTTCAACAGACGATGTCATCACCACCACCCACAATCTGGCCCTCACCCACCTAGATAAAAAGGACTCATATGTTTGAATGCTGTTCATAGACTTCAGCTCAGCATTCAACACAATCATTCCCCAGCACCTGATTGAAAAGCTGAACCTGCTGGGCCTGGACACCTCCCTCTGCAACTGGATCCTGGACTTCCTGACTGGGAGACCTTAGTCAGTCCAGATCGGGAACAGCATCTCCACCACCACCACACTGAGCAATGGGGCCCCCCAGGGCTGTGTTCTCAGTCCACTGCTGTTCACTCTGCTGACTTACGACTGTGCAGCAATGCACAGCTTGAATCACATCATCAACCGACCATGGTGGGTCTCATCAGCAAGAACGACGAGTCAGCATACAGAGAGGAGGTGCAGTGGCTAACGGACTGGTGTAGAGCCAACAACCTGTCTCTGAATGTCGACAAAACAAAAGAGATGGTTGTTGACTTTAGGAGAGCACAAAGTGACTGCTCTCCATTGAACATCGACGACTCCTCTGTGAAGATCGTCAAGAGCACCAAATTCCTTGGTGTTCACCTGGCAGAGAACCTCACCTGGTCCCTCAACACCAGGTCTATTACCAAGAAAGCCCAGCAGCGTCTCTACTTTCTTCGAAGACTGAGGAAAGCACATCTCCCACCCCACATCCTCACTAAATTCTATAGAGGGACTATTGAGAGCATCCCTCACAGCTGCATCACTGCCTGGTTTGGGACTTGTACCATTTCGATACATTAATAAAGCCCCGCACAGGATAGTGAGGACAGCTGGCAAGCGGTACCAAAGCATTCAGGCCCTCGCGGCCAGACTGTATAACAGCTACTTCCCCCAAGCTATCAGACTCCTCAATACTCAGAGACTGGTTTGACACACACACACACATGCCCCGAGATGCACTTTAATTTTGTCACTTTATAACTGGCTTCTACTTCAATAACTGCTATGTGCATAGAACACTATCTCATAGTATGTTATGTTTACATTTGGCATTTTTAGAAACTGTCATCTTGTGCACTACTGTGTACTGGTCGGCACTGCACTGTCTCTTACTGTGCCTATTGTCCTGTTCATTGTTAGTAATTTATTGTACTGTCCTGTACTTTTTGCTCACGTTTGCACTTGCACTTTATATAGGTATGTTATTTAGTCTGTGTAGTCTCATGTGGTTCTGTGTTTGTCCTATGTTGTTTTATGTAGCACCATGGTCCTGGAGGAACGCTGTCTTTTTTGCTGTGTACTGTACTAACTGTAAATGGTTGAAACGACAATAAAAACCACTTGACTTGACTTGAAAAAAAAAAATAGACATTTTATATATTTTAAGGCATAAGCATTTTGGAAATAACACTTAGTTTAGGTATAGATATGTGTATGAAATAATGAAGAAACCTTGCAAGAAAATTGCATCAACATAAATGGAAACAAGACCTGTTGCAAAAAAATTATTATAATAATAATAATACAAAATAAAATAAAAATAGCAAATGGTTATATATCTGAAAGCCCATCAGTGAATTTGAAAGACTGTATACATGACAAGATAGAATAAAAAGACTATTACGGTACATGCTTGGGGGAAACATAATGCAAACTTTGTGCTTCAAGTCTATCTATCTATGTATCTATGTATCTATGTATTTATCTATCTATCTATCTGTCTGTCTGTCTGTCTGTCTGTCTGTCTGTCTATCAAGTCAAGTCAATTTTATTTGTATAGCGCCTTTCACAACACACATTGTTTCAAATCAGCTTTTACAGCTTTAACAGATGATAAAACCGTAATGTCTATAAAGTCGACGAATCATCATTGTGTCATTTAGATAAAATACAATTCTTAATCGTGTTTCAAAATAATTAAATAATAATTGTATTAATAACCCCAGTATTATGTAATGCCAATATTACTTATGTATAGTTAAAATCATGGTTTAAAATTATTAAACTAAGTAAGGGTTAAGGGTCAGTGTTTAAACATTGATTGTGTTTGAACTGTAAGATTAATGACCAAAGTCTTTGAAGTCCATCTTGATTAACAGCATTTCACATAGATGCAATTGTCCTTGTTAATTGGCTGATGAAGGCTTTTGTTGGCAATAGTTAGTCTATGCATTCCATTTCAAGATCGTAGTCCATCAATAGACCGAGGTGATGCAGGTTGGAGTTGGCATCAGTTCATCCTCTGAAGTCCATCATAATAGAATAAAGTGATGTATGGTGGGCACCGGCTGCATTTAGTCATCATCATTCAGCAACATGTAGCAGGAATGGAGCTGGATCCAGCCTTTTCTGGTGACCTCAGGATAGGAGTCCCGAGGTTGAGACATGTAAACAAATAAAATAATATAAGCATAGATGCCATTAAATTTATTGCAGAGTTAGAGATCATGCTCAATGTTTCTGGTTTCTGGTTCCGGCAGACCCAACTAAAGCAGCCTAATTCTGGGTTGGAGGATAAATTAGGTGTATGCCTGGCTAAATAGATGAGTCTTTAGTCTAGACTTAAACTGAGAGAGTGTGTCTGCATCTAGAACAGTGTTTGGGAGACTATTCCATAGTTTAGGAGCCAAATATGAAAAGGATCTACCTCCTTTTGTGGATGTTGATATTCTAGGAACTATCAACAGGCCAGAATTTTGCGATCTTAATGAACGTGTTGGAATATAGCTTGGTAGAAGGTCACTTAAGTACTGTAGAGCTAGACCATTCAAAGCTTTGTTCGTAGTTAATGAATACTGAATGTGTAGTCAATGTAACGATGATAAAATGGGCTAATATGATCATATTTATTGGTTCTTGTCAGCACTCTGGCTGCTGCATTTTGAACCAATTTAATTTTATTTACTGATCTTGCTGGACATCCTCCCAGTAACGCATTACTATAATCTAGTCTTGAGGTCATGAATGCATGAATTAGTTTTTCGGCATCAGCAACAGAGAGCATATGCCTTAATATAGCAATATTTCTGTGATGAGGCCTAAATCCTGATTGAAATTCTTCATATATACTATTTCTCTGTAGAAATGAACATATTTGGGAGGATACTGCCTTTTCTAGTATTTTTGACGTAAACGGGAGATTTGAAATCGGTCTATAATTGCAAGTTCTCCAGGATCAAGTTGTGGCTTCTTAATAAGCGGTTTGATAATTGCCATTTTAAAGTTTCATGGGACATGTCCTAAACATAGTAAGGAGTTAATGATATTAAGAAGAGGTTCTGAGATTACAGGAGATACCTGTTTTAAGAGCTTAGTTGGTACAGGATCTAACAAACAAGTTGTGGCTTTTGATGTTTTGATAAGTTTTGTTAGCTCTTCATGACCTATGACAGAGAAAGATTGAAGTTGCACGTGAGGAAAATTATTAGGCACTGTTTTCTGAGGTGCTATGACAGATGATTGCATAATTCCAATTTTCCATCCATCCATCCATCCACCGTCAACCGCTTATCCTGTGTACAGGGTCGCGGGGGGCTGGAGCCTATCCCAGCTAACATTGGGCGAAAGGCGGGGGACACCCTGGACAGGTCGCCAGTCCATCGCAGTAATTCCAATTTTATTTCTGATTATTTCAATTTTAATCTATAAAGAAAGTCATTACTCTTGAGCTGTGAAGTAATATCTGATTCTGTTGTGGCTTTATTCCTAACCAATTTAGCCACAGTATTGAATAAACATCTAGGATTGTTTTGGTTATTTTATATGAGTTTACTAAAATATGCTGACCTGGCAGCTTTTAGTGCCTGTCTGTAGCTACAGACACTATCCTTCCATGCAACACGAAATACTTCTAATTTTGTATTTTTCCACATGCGCCCCATTTTCCGAGCTGCTCTCTTGAGAGCATGAGTGTGATCATTGTACCATGGTGCAGGGCTTATTTCTTTAATATTCTTTAATCGAAGTGGGACGACAATATCAAGGGTGCTAGAGAAGACTGCATTTAAATTTGTTGTTATTTCATCAAGTTAAATTTGTTGTTATTTCATCAAGTTCTTCTGGGCTTTGGGGTTTATTGAGTGTATGAGATAGATCTGGAAGATTATTAGTGAAGCTATCTTTGGTGGTCGAAAGAATAGTTCTACCTGAACAATAGCGTGATGTAAACTGTGTAACATTAGTTGATTGCAGCATACAAGAGACGAGGTAATGATCCGAGATGTCATCGCTCTGCTGCAGAATTTCTATATTATCAACATCAACTCCATATGAAAGAATTAAATCTAGCGTATCATTATGGCCTTTTACATTTTGTCTGACTCCAAGAGAGTTGAGAATATTAATAAATGCCAATCCCAATGTATCATTTTCATTATCTATGTGAATGTTGAAGTCACCAACAATTAAGCCTCTATCTACACTAACTACAAGATCTGATAAAAAATTTGCAAATTCACTAAGGAAATCAGAATAAGGTGATCTATACACTGTAGCAAGGGTAAAAGACGACAGAGATTTTTTATTTATATTTGACGGTGTCACATTAAGCATTATTAGTTCAAAAGACTTACATTGATATCCTGTCCTCTGAGTAACACCAAAAACTTCACTGTAAATTGTAGCAACACCTCCTCCTCGACCCTTCAGACGAGGCTCATGTTTATAACAATAACGTGGAGGAGTAGATTCATTTAAAATAATAAATTCATCTGGTTTAAGCCAGGTTTCAGTCAAACAGAGCGCATCCCATCTATGATCTGTAATAATTTCATTGACAATTAGTGCTTTGGTAGAAAGAGATCTAATGTTTAGTAGCCCTATTTTTATATGATGTGTATTTTTAATTTGTTTGTTTTGTTCAATTTGACCTTAATAAAAACATTTCTAAATGATTTAGTGAGGGTATTGTGTTTCGTAGTTCGGGGAACAAACACAGTCTCTATGTGATATCTAGGTGATACAGTCTCTATGTGTTGTAGTTTATGTGACCTGTGTGACGTCTCAAGGCAGCTAGCAGACGTTCGGATTAACAAGTTTGTCTGCTTCCTGACCTGGCCCCCAGTTAGTCAATTACTATCATTATTAAGACTATGAGCCAAATTACTAGAGAGGAGAGCGGCACCTTCCCTGGAGGGATGGAGTCCGTCTCTCTTTAGCAGGTCAGGTCTACCCCAAAAACTCTTCCAATTGTCTATAAATCCTATTTTATTCTTCAGACACCACTCAGACATCCAGCCATTCAGTGACACTAATCTAATATAAACCTTGTCACCACAACGAGCAGGGAGGGGACCAGAGCATATTACAGTGTCTGACATCGTTTTTGCAAATTTGCACACCTCTTTAACATTATCTTTAGTGATCTCCAACTGACGAAGCCGGACATCGTTAGTGCCGACATGGATAACAATTTTAGAAAATCTACGTTTAGCATTAGCCAGCACTTGTACATTTGATTTGAGGTCAGACGCTCTGGCCCCCGAAATGCAATTAACAATAGTGGCTGTAGTCTCTATTTCCACGTTCCTTACAATAGAATCACCAATAACAAGGACTCTTTCAATATGATTCTCAGTGGGTGTATCACTGAGTGGGGATAATTGATTGGAAACCCTAACAGGAACAGGAGAGTGGTGTCTCTTTGCTGAACGAGTATGCGAGACGTCACCCAAATGCCCTGCTGCAGGGGCTCTATAGCCGGAACCAAAGTGTGTATGTTGCTCTCTGTACTGCCTGCATCCGAAACAGTATCTACCAGCTTCTCTTTCTCACTGACCTTTACTAGCGTTCGGATGCGAGTCTCAAACTCATTAACCTTCTCCGTCAGCCTGACTAATTCCTTACATTTATCACAAGTGAATCCCTCACTGCTGACAGAGGAGGCTATTGTAAACATGTGACATGCAATGCAGGAACAAATAACATGAGCGGATGCCATGACTTACTGCAAATTGTTTGTTGTTTCTGAGCGGTGAGGGTTTGAGATTGATGTGAATAACTCACGCAATTGTTTGTTGTTGGTGGTGGTTGTTCTTGATAAGTGGTGCTTTGAGATCGATGCAATAATCTGTGTACCGCAGAGGAGAAAAAAAAATGGGGTGATAGATATATTTATAGATCTATCTATCTATCTATCTATCTATCTATCTATCTATCTATCTATCTATCTATCTATCTATCTATCTATCTATCTATCTCTCTGCCTGACTGCCTGCCTGCCTGTCTGTCTGTCTGTCTATTTATCATGCGCATGAACTTTCATGCCCTTGTGACTTCTGTTTCACTATATTTATGTTGCCTCTACACATATTTTCTCTTCCATGTTTTCAGTGTAAAGACCATTTGAGATTTCCAATCAAACTAAGGAGTTTCTAAACTAATGTGGTCAAAATCGACCAGTTGACTGTTTTTTTTGCTAAAAATAGTTTATGAACTTTTCCTGGTAAAATAACATGGTTTAAGGTGTGAGTTGTAGATTGTGCATGTAAATGTACTAAATTTCAAGCTCTGGAACAAAAAGCCTGTGCCTGGGTTGATCTGATGACAAGATAATGCAATGTCAGTGAAACAGAAATGGAAAACCAAATCTCATGCAAAGGAATCATTTGCTTAAATCCTATTTGTTAAAGAGATAAATGAACATATATCAGAGAGCAGTGGCACAATCTAAAGGGAACATCCAGGACAAGGAAAATATCCAAATCAGTGGTGGTGAGGTAGCATTAGATGAAAATAGACAATCTATTAATTTAATGCTACATTGACAAATCGACCCATTTATACTGTGAGAAAATCTGTGTGTGAACTTATTGATCCTTCCTCCACTCCTGTTTTTATAAATGATAAATGTCATGGTCCGCATTGGCACACATTCATATTTCTAGTGCCACTGGATTAGATTGGAGGCTCTGCTCTTTATTCACCCGTTGCCATGGTAAATCGTAGTATCTGAGCATTGACGATAGCTTTTTTCATCCCCACTCACGTACTTCCAACCGGTTCAACAAGTTGATTGAACTAATTCTATCAGCTATTCTGGAACCAAAAACTCTGACTTTCCCATCTCAGATTTAGTCACCTCAGAGCTCAGGGATAAGTTCAGTGTCTGTTAAGCCTGCTTGCTGAAATAGGGCTTCAGATGTTTGGACCCCACTGTAACTTGGTGTAGGTGAATCTTATCATAGAAATCAAGGATTATTGAGATTTTTTAATAATGTCGTTCTTATATTTTAGGGTGCCCGAAATCTGAACCCCATACCCTACAATGCACAATACATGGGGCACAAGCTACATGTAGATCAGAATGAAAAGCTTGTTATGTTTGGAGTGACCCATGTAATGGCTATCGATGGTTTCAGCAAGAAGATTGTCAGTCACTCCACTATGCCAATAAAGAACAACATCATCATTTATGAGGAAGTGTACAGGTAAAATAAGTGCTAGTAGTGGTAGTCTGCATGTCAAAGTGTCATTGGGCAAGACACTGTGCCCAAATTGCTCGGTGGTTGTGTGGTAGCTTGCCGCTGTAACACCAAATTCTGCGAGCCATCAGATTCTGTGTCAAAACCCAATCCACAATCTTTTCTTAAACCTAACCAAGTAGTTTTGGTGCCTAAACCTAACCAAACTGCAACCAATTCACAACGTCAACCACCCTGAGCACTTTACTTCCTATTTGGGTCACAGAATCTGATGGGTCACAGATTTTGGTGTCACACCACCTTGTGTGTGTGTGTGTGTGGAGTGCAGCTGGAATTGTTTTTTAAGTGCTTTGGACTTTTAATTAGCACTTCAGGGATTTATGGCTTAGACTAATGCTGTATATGTGTAAAGGTTATATTTTATGTTTGTCTGTGATTTGTCTTCAGACCTGCTGTACTTTCCTATGGACTATGGGATCAGGTCAGAGTTGACTGCGGAAAAGAGTTTTATCTGGCATTATTCATACAGGAAAAGCTGGCAGAACACAGACACAATACTCAAAGGCAGCCTTACCTACAGACTCCTTCTACAAGGGTGACATTTTTTTTTTGTTAAAAATGAATCCAGGTTTCTTGCCATTGTATTTCTAATGAGGGCAGGCAGACTAACACTATACTTAAAAACCTGCACAGAACCATATGATCGAGAGAATGTGGTCGGAGGTGAATGCCAGAGTCAACTACCCTTTGAAGACCGCTTTGGTAGAGCTGGTGGACCAAGATGAACTGAACATGGAGGACAACACATCAAAGTATTGTGTGTCAAACCTGACATGCCAGATGGCTAGGATTGGCATCACAAAAGTCACAGAGGCATGGAATGCACACAGGATCCCAGGTATAATAAATTTCATTTTTCTGGCTACATCAATGTCATGACATATTAAGCAGTTTAAATAATTTTTACTGTTCTATTATAGATTTCAATATCTATTTAATTAATTCATTTGCAGCTAATTAAACTGAAAATGTATATTGAAACTACAGTATATGGGCAGATTCAACATGTAAAACATGCTGTCTTACAGGAAAGGGAATACCAAATGACCTGGCTAAAGAAGGGTGTCCTGCAAAACTTCCCGAGGACCTTCTGCCTGTTGGTTCTGTTGCAGCTGACCTGCATCAGCAGGAAATGGGATCCGCGTTGAAAAGGGAATCCATTTTTGGATGTGATCCTTTCCCCTCTGAAGAGGCCCAACAATGGACTGAAACTGAGTTTGGTTCTCACTTTGACATGTTATCACTGTATGAAAATGTGGTTCACCATAACTACAGCTCTTTTAAAGATGCAGTTAGGTCTCTTATTGATTTCACCAGAAGGTGTGTGTGACCTGCAGTGGTCAATAAAGAAGCAGTATACTAACAAAAATAACATTTATTACAGCGGAAACTGTAAAAGTGGTTTCAGTCCATAACAAGATAAATTGCACTAACAATGCAGTAACTCTGATTGTTTACAATGAATACACAGCACTTACAATCTTTATTTTTTTATAAAGTCTTTGTTTTAAATGTAATTTTCATGTAAAGAAGTTGAGCTTTTGTCTAAAAATCTAGCTCAGCAGATCACAATAAAGAACATAACATCAGTTAATCTGTTTTAACTACTTCCTTTTTAAACTGTACTTTTAAGTGTCCAATTGCTGTTAAGAACAACTGCTCCATTCCAAAATGTTTTATAAAACATCAAACGGGATTAAACATTACAACCATGTATCAAACCGATGCGATAACGAAAAATGCAAACCAGAGATGGTTAGACATTGTTCCTGGAAAGCTGCAGGTTGCCATTCCAACATAACACCACAACAGATGATTCTTTTAACAAGTTCATATTCCTCTGAGAAAACAGATTAATAATATCAACAGCTGTGGTGTTTGCTAAAATGCAAACTTTGCAGCCTCTGTAGCTTTCCAGTAACATGGATGCCATCCTTGCTGAAACAATGTTACATGAGTTACTCTGTTTGTATCTCCTTGAAAGAAGACAGGAAAGCAGAAATACCCTTAACCTGGTGCACCTCAGAGTCAACCTCTTGAGCTCTGCATTTCAGACAGTGATCTGCGGTTAACAGCCACTGCTCCACACATGTTCGGCATCCAACTAGAGACTCGCAGCATGTGGAAAACATGGGCTCTTCCATTAGAGCTGCAAGGTTGTAATCAAAGATTTTATAGTTTATTTCAATATAAAAAGGAAATTAACATGTACTGTATATGTACCTACTGTTACATAACTTACACATACCTTTACAAATTAGACAGGTGAATGTGTCCTTTAAAGTGTGCAGACAAGCATCTGGCATTGTGGTTTTGGACTTTGCAAGCTCAGACAGCTGGTTTATGGTTGTAGTGATGTCTTGGAGGCTCTCTGCAGCTTGCTTTAGTTGGTTAATTTTACCAATGACCTCTTGTGCACTCAAACTGTCTTCAGCCCTTCGACTTAAATGTAGGATCAGAAAAGAAATGATTCAAGATGTATTCAAATGGTGTATACTGTGAACAAATGATTAAACATCTTTCTGAATATTTTACTCTGTAATAGTGTCAACCTAAGATACATTCTCTTAGTTGTTGTAAATTTACATTTCTGTTGAGTAAATAGTATGTATCATACTTTATGTATCATAAAGTATCATAATGAATAAATTCATGACCAAGACTCAAAACTATGAGTCAAAATTATTTTCAAATATTAATCATGCATGTAATGAAAAAAGGATCTGCAACACAATGTAACTCACATATCTCAAATACTTAATTTTTTACATTCATATGATTTTGCCTTCACATGAAATGTTGTATTACCTTGCTTTAGCTCTTCTTCCATTCTGGAACTCTACAAAGTCATATTCAGAGATGGCGTAGATTTTTCTGGAGTTCTGTTTCCAGTATTGGGAACCTTAGGAATCAGACAATATTTACTTCACTTTTGTATTTAAAGGGCACCTATTATGCAAAATTCACTTTTACATGGTGTTTGAACATAAATGTGTGTTGTTGGCAGTGTGTACACAACCACCCTATAATGATTAAAATCCAACCAGTGTTTTTTTTTTTTTTTTAAATCCCCATATGCACTGTCTCTGAACGAGCTATTAGAAGCAACATTCTGTTCATAAAACTTACTTCTTGTGCCATCTGAGTCCACTTTTTCATTTCCTTGGCTGTCTGTCAGGGTAATTGGCTCATCACAGCCTAATGCATCCTTCACCTTTGCTGTTATTCGTTCAACGGTTGCATCAGCTTCCAAAAAGCGAATGACAACTGTCCTGGAAGTACTGAGCTTGTCATTCACTATTTCAGCAACATGGATTGTCCTATGGATAAACCAGACTGTTTAAAATCACACCTGTGGGCCTAAAATTATATTAATATTTTAGCTATAGGATGACATTTTATCAGCAGAGTTCAGTTGCATATTTAACAAGTAACCTTTGGAAGGATCTTGCAGGGAACAGGCCAGTAGCTCGTGGAGTTCCAGGGAAAGGTCGTGGTGTTTCGGTGGAAGCAGAAGCAAAAGGAAAAGGAACAGCAGCAGTGGGTAGGGCTCTGCTTGCAGGAAGCTGACTTTGATCTGGATCTCCGTGGACCTCGTAATGACCGCGATGAATAAGATTGGGGGTGCAAAAATGTCCAGACGGCTCTGGAAATGTTGCGGTGTTTGCATCATCTGTAATGTACAGACTGCTGCCATCAACCTGTTGAAGTGCATAGAATGAAAAATACCATAAGTTTAAAGAACATTTAAAAACTGTAAAAAGACAAATGCACACAGACACACAGTTTGATCGCGATCGCGCCTCTCACACACACACACACACACACACACACACACACACACAGTTCGATCGCGCCCGCGCCTCTTTCACTGCTTGACATCGCAATTAGATAGAGCGAAATTTATCGCTATTTAGATTTGTATCTATTTTTATACAGTGTATTATCCATAAAAATTCATGCACCAACAGTGCACTGTAACTTACCGTTTCGGTTCCATACGAATACATGTACCGTTCCATCACATTTTAACAAATAAAGTTAGGTAGTTAGCAAAGTAGTGTTACTAACATTAGCAAGAACTCATGCTAACTTTAATGATAACGTTACCTGTCTAGAAACACCAAGCTAGCTAACCAAGGCTCTGTGAACTGTGTTGGCAAGTCCACAACATAACGTTATGTACTTACGTGCAAAACTGTAAATTATAGCTACTTATATATTGTGTAATATATTATATATTGAACAATAACAGCACCTGAAATATCCTGCATATCTTGTCCACAGACATGTCATCATCCTTTAGTGTAACCCGTTTGCCTCCTCAAAAGAGAACATAACTTAATTCCATTGTCGTTTACGTGGACATCAACAAATGTTTACGTTTGCTGGGTCTTGGCGTGGCGGGAGTAACTTCCGGGTCACAAAAAAATACCAACGCAGAATTAATAGACGGTGGGCCGAGGGCCCGTATCTGCTTTACTTTTCGAAATGGATGATCCCACACTCCCATTTATTGCACATTTTCCCCCAAAATCATAATGCACGACCGTAAATATGCAGGCAAACGCGGTTGCCTACTATATCAGTCGAGCCAATAGCGTGGCAAGATACTGACATAGGATTATTATTAACCAATCAGATGTAGCTTATTTAGAACAGCTGTTACACGGATGATTCAGCTGTCAGACACGAGCAGCATCTGTGGCGGCAGCACCACAGTGACTATCGCCAAGGACATTGTTTTTGTGATTGTAAGTATTCATTTAATTAGAATATGATATCTATAAAAAATGTTTGTTTTGTACACTGTGTTGTTCAAACGTATGTAAGCGTCTCGTTAGTGTCCTTTTAAGTAGGGTAGTTTCAGCTGGCTAACTAGCAGTAGCTAGCATGTCTAACGTTAGGTCACAGCTCTGAACCAAAACTACGACATTACTATTAGATTAATGCATCCTTCATTTTAATTCTAAAATCTAAACCAAGCTAATCTCATATATATATATATATATATATATATTAGGCCTATATATTCATTTTAATTCCAAAATCTAAACCAAGCTAATCTCCTGCATACGATCGCAAGAGATATATATAATTATTTTTGAGATTAGCTTGGATTAGATTTTGGAATTAAAATGAATGTAAGCATCTCATTAGTGTCGTTTTAAGTAGGGTAGTTTCAGCTGGCTAACTAGCAGTAGCTAGCATCATGCGATTACATATTTGATTTGGTGTAAAGTTTAAATACTTAATTCTAACGGTAACACTTCGTCCAACTCACATAGGCTACAGCTCCACTGTATGTCCGCGGATAATTACCTCCGACTGTTTTGCAAATGTTCGCCAAAAACTCAAGGTAAACATGAACCTCTTGATGGTTAAGACATATTTAATTATCAGTTACATCTGACATAACATTAAAGGGTCAGCAAGCAGCCAATATTATAACCGGAGAGCTAAGAGCTCAAGAAGAACGGCATGTAATAGAAATAAGATTATACTATCAAAGAACATAGGCTATCAAACAGAGCAGAGTTATAATGAACAGATTTACTTCTGCAGGAGTAGCCAACACACAAACACACACACACACCCCTCCCCACATGTGTATTTACAAAACCACATGTGCCCTAGTCATCTTCAAGTGACTTATTGTCACAGTTTACACACTGACAGAGGTTTGTACATGGCAGCTCATGCAGTTTACATGTGCATCTACCCTTAACACAATTTGTTTTTTTACATGAGCAGTGCACAAGTTCCAGTATGGCCTCTGGAGCTGGCGGAAGTGTCATCCAGTCCACTCCGTAGAAATCTCCTACCATCTTCTATATTATTTGTACTATTATACTGTTACTGCTACTACACTGCACATAACTGTATGTGTTTGTTCATACTGCATATCCATTTCTATTATGATCTATTATTCACATTTATGTAATTTATATTACTGTAAAACATACTACTTTCTTAAATGTATACTACTGACTACACTGTACCGAATGTCTTAAACTGCACCACCTATCTATACAATATAATACTGCACTGTATGTCTTTTACTGCACCTCCTGTCTATACAATACAATACCAACCTTCATTTGCAGTTTCTTCAACTAATACTGCCTTCTCTCTTCTCCTTTGTGCTCGTTCTATCTTCGTGATATTTGTGAAATGGCTGTAGCACTCCCTGTGGTAGCCAAAGTTAGCTGGTTTGACTAACTGGTTTGTAGGTTCCTGGCTTTGTAACTTGTATGCCTGTACTGCCTCTTCTGCTATAAGACTTTCTCTGCATTCAAGGTCTTTCCACAGAAACACCGATTTAATAAATTTCTCCCAACTTATGTCTGTGAAGGGAGTGGTGGGTCCATTTCCCTCACATATATGCATGCAGCACTTCATGTTTTTGCCATTTCTTCCACAGTAAAAATGTGCGGGAAAAAGAGTATTGTCTGGCTCGTTTTTATCATAGACATAATAAATACATAAACGCCCAATTGCCCGCCGGAGCGTACGTCAAAGGTGCCGCCACATTGCGGAGGGCAACTTTCCCATAACTTTCATACCGGAAATTGAGAAAAATGTGTTTCCTGTGCTGCTTGGGGCTGTACAAATCACCACACAATTGAAAACAGGTCTCGAGGAATTACCTTTCACAAGCAAGACTGAACATTTGTTTCTGGTTGTATTTGGCCATTATATAATTAGAAATTTCAAAATACTACTGTTATTGTGTCACGAAATGTAGTTTTAATAGTTTTTCAGTCGACAATGTAGTTGTCTAAAGCTCAAATCTATGGTTTATTCATAAAGATAGAGCCTATTTAAAATTTTTATCTGACGTTTTCGGAGTGAGAGATCCAGGCGCTCAGCGCTCATGTACCCCACCTGGAACAGCCTTACCTCGGCTAGTGCTTCTGACGTTTGCCGCTGGCTCTGATGTCTAGTGGTTAAACATGAGATATAATCAGAGTGCGAATTACCCCACCATAATTGGGGGGTACTGCTCCTTCACTTCTTCTATGACCATCATGGTCCACTACCATATCAATCCCCACCGTGATCGCCAAGTGCAACATGTGTTGTGCAACACACATACAAGGTCTAAACATGCGACAAACTGATAATCAGTAGGCTACAGAATATCTCATTGTTATTATATATCCAAAAGAGAACTGTTTTGATCAACTCCCAAAAGTTAGAAGTTAAGTGCACTGAAATACCATTCTAATTACTAGTAAAAGTAATACCTTTACAAGAAGCCTATTGCCTATTTCATGAAATATTGATTTGGTTTAGTTTTAGATTTCATAAGACCTGGAGGTAAGACTCAACCCTCTCATATACTGTGTAAACAGAAACCAATTTTCCATTATAGTCTATGGTAGTCAGTGTCAAATCAACACAATTACTTGAAGATATGTGAAACCTGAGCAATCTTTAATGTGATTAAGGAGCATACTATGAAAAACCATACTACCACAGAAGAACTACATAGAGGTAACACACAAGAATCCGATAACCTGTTAATGTCAGAACAAGCTGGGTATCATCAACACTACAGTATCCTACAAATGAGTCACATATACACACATGCACAAACACAGATACACTACTTCCAGACATTGTATTTACATTATATAGCACTATATTTCTAGACCTGTCCAAATCTGACATAAGTATGTTATGTATGAGTATGTGTAAAAGGTGTATATTGTATTGTATATGTATTATGCTTGAAGTGCACTGAAAACTGAAATAGTAAATGGCTATGTAGTCCAACAAACACTGTTGTAATATATGCAGCAAATCAGGCTTGTTTTAAAATACTGACCACAGAGGTCGGGGTTTTGCTTCTTTTGCCTTCCTCCCTGGCACCCAAAATTGCGATAATCAAACACGGTTTTAATGATAATTAAATTTGAAACGATAATACTAACCGTCAGTACATTTTATAGTGGTTTATAGTGAAACCGTAATCGTCCCATCCCTACAGGTAAGTAGCCGGTAATTCAATGTATGAAGACGTGACATGAGCTATGAAAGAACAAAACACGTTAATAAATGAAGGTTGTAAAATCAACAAGCTAGACGTCAGCTAGCAACTTACAATTATCCATGCATGTCAGCAGCAAACCGTTCTCTATCTCCATTACTTCTAGCCACCACGGTGGTTAAAAATGGTACGGTCCACAATAGGGGTGTCTGAAATCGCTTTACATTAAAATGTTCCTACAGTGAAAATAGGAGTTGACTTGTATTGTAACCATAAATATATTTTTTCACAATATCAGAAAAATTATCTGACCCCCCCAAAACTGATATTTCTGTCCCTTTGGGGGGTACTGGGTCTTCATTGGGGGGTATAGTACCCCCCAGTACCCCCTGTAATTCGAACTATGGATATAATTCGTCTTGTGTATATCTAACGGGCGATCTTTGGTCTCATTAATCTATAATTTGTTCCTTGGCAAATCGTTTTGGCTGAGGGCAAAGTGAAGTTTCATAACTTTATATTTAGGCTATTTTAACGTTGTATCCTATGGTTTTTATAATGTTGTGTTTCCAAGCAATACCATGGATCAAATGTGTGAAATCAGAACGGTATATTTATTAAAGATTACAACGAAATGACAGGACATCGTATGACAAAAGATGGTTACATAAAATAAAAACAGTGAAAATGCATAACATTACCTCTACATTCACATTTTGTGTCAAACTGAATATGTAGCATAAGTGGGCAAAATGAGTTAACAAGTTCAATCTTTCCTGGGCTAAAATCACTTCTTGAAAAGATGTGCACAGACAACAACTTCATATCAGTGCGCCAGTGTGTTGACAAACGCGTCACCAACACTGACACTTTCCCACGCACGCTATTGGATGAAGGCAACAAATACGTCATGCATGTCGGACCCCACACGTAGCCGCCTGCTCTATTCGCCGGGAAAATAACCTGGAGAAAGTTACCGGTATTATAGTAATGTGCATAGTATGTGAGTGGCAACAATTTTTATTTGCTTTGTTGAGAAGTGTAGTGGTTATATATAAAAAACTGGGATATCCATCCCCACAGATCGTCTGAAAACATGAAATCTCCCCTCGGCCCACCGTCTATAAGGATGGTCCGTGTATCATCCGATCATTCGATTATTCCATTTAATCTGGCAAACCAAAAACGAAATAACGAATCAATGTTTTGTTTTTCTGTTTTTCTGTATGAACCAAATATGAAAATTTTCGTTCGTTTGATTGCTTTCAGCTCGAAACGGGAAATATAATAAACAAGGAAACCAAAAGGAAATAATGGGTCGAATATACGTTGTCTTTATTTTTCTTTATTTGTTTTCCTATTTCCCACGGTGGAATCAATTCTGTTTCGCGCATGCGCAGTGGATAGTTTCAAAGGAGTAGGTCGCTGAGCGCCAAAAGCGTAGGGTTCGGTCCCAGTTGGTCAAACTTTCCAGTTCAAATGGCACTAGGCGCAACATGAAGCCTTGGATGTTTTATGAATCTGGTCCCTGGAGCACAGATTTTATCAGCTGGCAATTTTCATTGCACATTTAAGAGTGCAAGTTGCAACTATTATTAACAATAATTGAAAGCTGAGGCTTAGCAGAAACAATGAACATAGGCCTATGTGCAGTTATGTCACCAACACTCATTCATTATGGAATATTATTAACAGTGAGGACACAAAAAGTGTCCACATCATCTCAAGCACATTTATCGTCCAAAACCATTGTCAAACTGAGGTTTGATACATGTACTGTATCAGCTGAATGAGCAAGCTTCCAGGAACTGTTACTACTACTTCTTCTTCTTCTTCTTCTTCTACTACTAGTACTACTACACACACACACACACACATACACGAAGCCGAAAACGTCAGTTCAGTGCTTCGCAACCCAAACGGGGTGAATTTATGAATGAACGCGTGAAAGTTCTGTTGTTCTGTTGCAAAAAACAATGTTGTTACGTGATCAGCTCACTATTTTAAGTGGGTATACTGAAAATATCTGACCGTTCCTTGTGGGTATATATCGTATAGGCTACCTGCATGATCACGTAGACTAGTGATAGGTCTAGTATGGGTGACCATATTTTGATTACCAAATACCAGGACACTCGGCCCGGCAAACAGATACTCAAATGATACTCGAAGTTTACTCAAAGATGCCTTATTAATTTCAATACATTTAAAGTAGGCTATGCCTCCTCTGAATGGATAGAAAATTGTTATATTACAAGACACAAATTCAGATAGGCTTCTCAGAGGTTACTCAACATGTTTTATTATGACAGGTTTCAAAAATAATGAATGAAATAATGTCTCTTCTGTATTAGAAAAATAAATATATAAATAATAAATGACTAAAAGAAATACCTCCAAATTGAACAAAAATAGCTCTCACAAACTTACAAAAACGAACTAACAAAATATATTTATATCTTTAGTTTTCTTCCTCTTTATCCTGTTTTTCTTCCTCATCCTCCTTGTTTGCCCATCTATATTTGGCTGTAGAGCTGATCTTTCCCAGCAGTTTTTTGAAAACCAGGACATTTTCATCACTTTATAAAAAACAGCCAGGACGGCCAGGACAGGACGTGAAAACAGGACATGTCCTGGGAAAACAGGACTGTTGGTCACCTTAGTTTAGTATGCAACATGTTTTACTTTTTTTATATCACGTAACGTTACCTCATTTATTGCTCGAGAGACAGCAATGTCAAGGTCTGAATCAGAAGTGTCTCCTTTTCTCCGCATATTATGCTTGGCAAGTAGTCTCCGGATGCTGATCTCAGAGCTTCCACGCTGGACACCCATTTCTTGCATCTTTACTGAGATCTCATGATATGGCATTCCATTCATAAACATGTCCTCAATAAAAGACATGTATGGTTCGAGTGCCATTTGAACTGGAAAGTTTGACCAACTGGGACCGAACCCTACGCTTTTGGCGCTCAGCGACCTACTCCTTTGAAACTATCCACTGCGCATGCGCGAAACAGAATTGATTCCACCGTGGGAAATAGGAAAACAAATAAAGAAAAATAAAGACAACGTATATTCGACCCATTATTTCCTTTTGGTTTCCTTGTTTATTATATTTCCCGTTTCGAGCTGAAAGCAATCAAACGAACGAAAATTTTCATATTTGGTTCATACAGAAAAACAGAACATTGATTCGTTATTTCGTTTTTGGTTTGCCAGATTAAATGGATTAATCGAATGATCGGATGATACACGGACCAAGGATTACGACGTATTTTGATTTCCGATTTCCATCTGTAAACACATCAAGGACAATCGGATAACGAGATTGTTTTTCGTTTTCCGTTTTTTAATATCAAAACAAAAAACGAATAATGGGTTGTTTTCCGTTTTTTGTTTTCCTATTTACTAATGGTAATTGGGAAACGGGCCGTTTTTCGTTTTTGTTTTTTCCTTTCAAAACGAAAATCCATTGGCCGCCAAGTACACGGACCCACAATGCATAATGACAGTGTTCTACTGTTTCACTAAATTCACACCATTCACAAAACCCTGTTAGATGCTTAGATATTAATTTCATTGTCTTATTTAGCCCTGTATGCCTTCTTTATAAAATATTTTCCTCTCTTCTATTTCTACTAGAATGCCTTCCTTTCCCTACTTTTTCCTTTATAAATATTGCTTTGATTTCTGATATACTATATGATATATATATTTCCACTTTTGTATCCTGTACTGCTTGTTTTGCCAGCTTATCTGCTACCTCATTCCCTTTCACACCCACATGTGCAGGAACCCACAAAAACTGTACCCTCGCCCTTATTTGTTGCAACAAATATAATTCATGGATAATCTCATTACTAAATCTTGTCTTGTGTCAGACTGTTGGGCATCGGAACAGCTGGCAGGATCACTCTTGGTGTAATTCTAAAATCCTTTATACCCATCTCCTTTACTAGATCCCCTACCACCCATCCGAAACGATTAATTTTTTTCTCCCAACACTGATCTAATAATGTTAAGGTGGGATGTGATTTGTCCTATCCCTTAAGATTTGCCCAGTAGACAATTATCAACTGTTGTCTTCTTATTTGAAGAGGCATTTCACCTATTCTTCCTGTAATGCTGAAACTGAAGATGATGGATATGCTCCACAACAAATCCTTAATGCTTGTGCCTGAATTTTATCTAATTTAGCTAAATGAGTTTTAGCTGCAGATCCATAAACAATACTACTATAACCCATCACTGATCTAATTTGTGTTATGTATATGGTTTCTAAAGCCAATCTGTCCATCCCCCAGTCTTAACCAGACACACACCGCATTATAATCAAAACTCTTTTACATTTCTCATCCATCTTTTATATTTGCCCCTTCCATGTGAGTCTGCTGTCTAACCATATTCCAAGAAACCTTACCTTATTTACCCTTTCTAATGTCTGATTGTACAAATTTAATTTGAACTCGTTATCTATTCTTTTATTAGTGAAGAACGGTCTTTCCAATGAGAACTTAAATCCCCACTTAAATGACCATTTCTCCACCTCATTTAATGGCCTTTGCATTTTCTGGAAAATAAACTTTATATTGGCACCTCTATACCATAGAGCTCCATCATCCGCAAACAATGATCTGCAAATACTTTTGTCCACCCCTGAGAACACATCATTGATCATGATTATAAAGCTAATAACACTTCCCTGTGGAGTTCCATTTTCTAATGCTCCATTAGTTGATATACATTATCCCACTCTCACCTTAATCTTTCTTTCTACCAGGAAATTTTTAATCCAATTAAACATTTGCACTCCTATTCCCAATTGTCCTAATTTCTCCAGCAATCCTTCTTTCCATAACAAATCATAAGCTTTCTCTATATCAAAAACTACTGCCACCACTGTTTCTGTATTCATCAATGCTTTCCTTATGTCTGACTCTATACACAATACTGGATCCATTGTTTCTCTACCCCCCTTAAATACACTCTGATTTGGTGTAAAACTCTTCCCTTTTTCCAAATAATACATTAATCTGTCAGTTATAATTTGTTTCCATTACCTTACATAGATGAGATGCAAGAGCTATTGGCCAATAGTTTAATGGAACACTTGGATCCTTCCCTGGTTTCCTTATAGGCATCGCTTCTTTCCAGTTTTTAGGCAAAATCCCTTCTATCCAAATTCTATTTAAAAATTCTAAAACCACACTCAATGCATTTTCACTTAAATGTTTCAACATACTATACCTCCCCAATGTTTTCCCCTTTCCTCTCCATTACTCATAATAAATATTATTATAGTATAATGATCACTTCCCACCATGCATTTCCCACTCAGATACTCCTCCTAACAATCTTGACACCAAAGTCAAATCTAAGGCTGATCCTAATCCTTATCCTTGTTGATCCTCCATCATTGAGACATACTAAATTCTTTCCATTTATCAATTCTTCAAATATCTGACCATTTCTATCTACTTTTGCCCAACCCCAAAGAGTACTATGTGCATTAAAGTCCCCACACAAAATAATCCTCTAATCTCCTTGACCTTCTATAGCTTTTAATTCACTTAACTCCAGTCTCTTACATGGATTATACAAATTTATTATAAAATAATTTTTACTTTGGTCCCATATCTCAAGCACTACATGCTCCATTTATGTCCCTATTCCCACCAATCTAAACAGAATTCCTGATCTTATGAAAGTAATACATCCCCCTCCATTACCCTCTACTCTATCCCTTCTTACTACTGAATATCCCTTCAAAACAAAATCAAATCTAGGTTTAAGCCACAATTATTGTATACATATAACAAGTGGTTTATCCTTCATTCGATTTACATACCCTTTGAACTCCAATCCATTTGCAAAAAGACTCCAGGCATTCCACTGTGATATTATTATCATCATAATTAATGACCAGAACATGTTTCTTGACTTGGCTGTAATTCTGTTGTTAGGCAATCCCTAACTATCTCCCATGTCATTCCTTTCACATCTAAAAATCTCTCAGCTGCCCTCACAATAATTTGTATCCTCTCAGTTCTCTTTTCTGTCTGAGCTGTGCAATTAATAACTTCCGACCATAAACAGCACAATGTTTTTCTTACTTACTCTTAACTCATCTTCCCTGATCCTACCTTCTTCTCTCACACTTATTGGTTCTCTTGTTGCTTTTATGATCTGACTTCTATCATTACCATCTTCTGACTTCTCCTTGCTCCTTAATTCTATACTTTCCCTGCCTCAACATATGACAATTTTATTTTCTCCCTCTCTTTCTGTACCTCCACTGATTTCTTCCTAACTTCACAGGCCCCATATGCAACATTATGTGCTCCACCACAGTTGCAGCACCTAACCTCAGCACCTGCTTCACACCTACCATAATCCTGCACACCTCCACAACGAGCACATCTCTTTTTTGCCTTACAGACATTAGCGATGTGTCCATATCTCTGGCAATTATAACATCTTAACGGTGCTTTCACATATTCTCTTACTGGATAACTAATATAACACATTTTAACTTCAAACTTTAGCATTACAGAAAAACGATTTTACCTTTTGTGATACTTAATTTTTGTTTAAAAAAATAAATAAAAAAAATGTGCTCAATACTTTTTTCTTTTGTAAAACTTTATTTTCTTTTGCAATACTTTATATTTTTGCAAATATATGTGGCGTGGAATTGACTCCATAAATCTCATTCTTGAACACATTCATCATCAGTGAGAGGGGGAGTGGTTTGGAGTTTGGAGGGAAGAGCAGTGATTGGTTACCACTCACACATTGTGAAGTACAAAGTGTGAGTGGTGGTGGCATAGTGGGCTAAAGCACATAACTGTTAATCAGAAGGTTGCTGGTTCGATCCCCCCAGCCACCACCATTGTGTCCTTGAGCAAGGCACTTAACTCCAGGTTGCTCCGGGGGGGATTGTCCCTGTAATAAGTGCACTGTAAGTCGCTTTGGATAAAAGCGTCTGCCAAATGCATAAATGTAAATGTAAATAGTTAGAATGTTTTCCAGTCTCTAGCCAATAGGCGTCTGACAGACTCTTATAAATACTGTAACTGGATAACGATAGTCTATTATTTCTTTCTGCATATTTACAGCTTTTTATAAGTATTGAAAATGAGCGGCAGAGGTAAAACTGGTGGGAAAGCGCGAGCAAAGGCTAAAACTCGTTCCTCCAGGGCAGGACTGCAGTTCCCCGTCGGTCGTGTTCACAGGCTGCTCCGCAAAGGAAACTACGCACAGCGCGTTGGTGCCGGTGCTCCTGTTTATCTGGCCGCTGTGCTCGAGTATCTCACCGCTGAAATCCTGGAGTTGGCTGGAAACGCCGCTCGGGACAACAAGAAGACTCGTATCATTCCCCGTCACCTGCAACTGGCAGTGCGGAACGACGAGGAGTTGAACAAACTCTTGGGTGGAGTGACCATCGCTCAGGGTGGTGTGCTGCCCAACATCCAGGCTGTGCTGCTGCCCAAGAAGACCGAGAAACCCGCCAAGAAGTAAACGGACTAAAGTCTGATTCACTGAAACACAAAGGCTCTTTTAAGAGCCACCCAATTTAACTATAAAGAGAGTGATGATATTTTACTTAAATTTAAAATTATTAGATATACAATAAAAAAGAAAATAAACATTGTGAAGTACAAAGTGTGAGGTGAAGATTCAATTTTATCATTCATACCTCAAATTTATAAACGCAGTGTTGACTCTAAAAGGTTAATTTTATTTGTAAAGCTACACAAAGAATCAAGTATCATTCGTGCCTGGGGAAAACAAAAAAACACAGTATCCACTTCAAAATACAGATGACTCATGAATAACTAGGTACAGAGTAATTATGTGCACACAAATAATAGAATATATTATATTCTCAGTAAGTTTAATTGCTTTTTCTGCGTTTAGACCTGTAAAATTATTTCTACAATAAAAAATGTAAAACATTAGGAGGTGCTATTTGGAAAAAAAAAGTCAAACCATTGTTTGGGTCATCAAGTGACACTTGCCCCTTTTGACGTTGATTAAAAACAATTTTGCTGTGAAGTTTAACCTTTCAGATAAATGTAGACTCTTGCAGTGTGGTTTATTGTGTTGACTTGTTTACATAACTGCAGGAAAACATGTTTTCATTTGAAGGATAATCTATTTTCATTTTCGTGGTTTGAACACGGAAGTAAATGATTGCAGGTTAAATATTGGATCGGTGAAGGAGACCCAGTAAATATTTTTTTTTTTTCAATTTTATTGTAAAAAATGTTATTGTCAAGTCTTTTGCTCCATGTTGTACATTTGATAAATACTTATCTGGATATAAAAGAAGAATAAATTCGAGCGAAACTGAAAAGGACAAATGCGTGACGTGCTTTAGAGTTGATGTCTTGACTGTTGTGACTTTTAGTCTTAAAGGGTAACTAAACCCCTGCTCAGAGTCTGACTCCACCCACTAGCAATATTTGAAAAATGCTCGAAAAGTGGGCAGACTCCACCGGGGATAGAGGGGACGAACCGAGGGCGGGGTTGAGCGGGGGCGTGCACCTGAGACCCGTAGTGACAGATTAATTGACAGCTGCTGTTAGACTCTAAAATGGAGAGTGACTAGAGTGACGCAAGTAGCTTTGCCACGGAGCGGTCTTTTGAAGTCGAGGACCTTTCTCCCCCACCTTCACCTGAAGTGGAGGAGGGTGAATTGTCTGTGGACACAGGGCCGGAGCCATATCAATTCGAGACGCTGGCTCAAACTGCGGTTTTAACTCCCTGTTGAGCATCCGAGTGCGCATTCACCTTCACTCGTGTGCAGGAAAATGAAATGCTGTTCAGTGTTGTTTATCCTTTTAGCTACAGTCCAGCAGTGCTGTTGCAACCAGCAACACTACACCTACGTACCATCCTGGCCACTGTACTAAATACAGATAATCTACGCTAACTTGAAGCTATCCTAACTGACGCAATACTATGCTACTAACTAACTATGCTTCTATCTATACTACACTAACAAATATGCTAATTAACTACCTAGGCTACACGAAATAATCTAAATAACTATATAAATGCTATGCTAAATAGATGCTAAAATACTCTATCCTGATCGTTTTCAATACTCGCAATTCCAACTCCTGACTCGCTACAGTGGTTTTGACGAAACAAGATGGTTTATATACTGCCATGGGCGTGGTAGCTATTACCAAGGGCGTGATGAGCTGGATCCTGCTTACGTCAGCTGTCACCGCTTACGTCACGTAGTACCGAAACAGCCAATAGGAAAATTCAACTGCAGTAGCCACCGTTCAACCTGAAGAGAGCAGCACTCAGACGTTTTTACACCATATATTGTAAAATTAAAACACTTTATACACAAATGTCAAAAAAATTACTTGAATCAATGACCAGTACTAATAAAGCCCCATGCTTACAGATCATTAACTAAAAAAAGTTGGTTTAGGGTTTAGTTACCCTTTAATCGCTTGTAATTTATAATCGATTTGTATTTTTCTGTAATGTTTTTTTATATTACTTTTGCTGTTAGACACAAGCGTGTTTTCACATCATTTTAAACTCGCACATAATTATATTGTTTGTAATTGAGTGTGTCCGTGATAATACAGTCCAGTGTGTTTTGAAACGTATAAATGTATTTCTTCCCCAAAGCGAATAAAGTGATGAAAAATAAAAGTAGTTCAGAATAATACCACATGAAGGACAGTATAAAATATAGAAAAATAGTTAGTAAAATTAGATACAAGTTAGTTAAAGACGGTTTATGATGTTTAATAGTTTAATGTGTATTTATGGTTATAATCCACAGTAGTTCTCGCAGAAAAATATTGAAATCGTTTATGACAATTATTTCTAAACAACTCTTTATTTTCTCATTATAATACTACAAAATAATAAAATGCGCGGGAGAACTAAACAAAGGAAATGTAATCGTGTGGGGGGTGGAAACTTTCAAACATGAGGCGAGAGGAGGGACTTTCATTTGGAAGTCTTTGATTGGCTCTTTCCGGTCCGTCAAACTTACAACTGTCCAATGAAATCATTGAATGTGTTTGACCAATGAAAATACGCCATCAGAGGCGCGCGTCACCTCTTCACAGAATTAGCATAGAGGAGGGTATAAATACTTCTGTGAGCGGAATAAGAATCATTATTCTGAGTTTCTTCTTCAGATCATCATGCCTGAACCAGCCAAATCCGCCCCGAAGAAAGGATCCAAGAAGGCCGTCACAAAGACCGCCGGTAAGGGAGGAAAGAAGCGCAGAAAGTCCAGGAAGGAGAGTTATGCTATCTACGTGTATAAAGTCCTGAAACAGGTTCATCCTGACACCGGGATCTCTTCCAAGGCGATGGGAATCATGAACTCTTTCGTCAACGACATCTTCGAGCGCATCGGCGGTGAAGCGTCTCGTCTCGCTCACTACAACAAGCGCTCCACCATCACATCGAGAGAGATCCAGACCGCCGTGCGTCTGCTGCTGCCCGGTGAACTGGCCAAACACGCCGTGTCTGAGGGCACAAAGGCCGTCACCAAATACACCAGCTCAAAGTAGAAGAACATCCTGTTTTCTCAATCAACCAAAGGCTCTTTTAAGAGCCAAACATGTTCTCAGTTAAAGAGTTTCTTTTACATCGGTGGACTAGGATGGTATAAACGTGTTTCGTATAAAATTATTCATTAGAAATGTGTTTTTATCAGTGGTAACCATCTTAATATCAAACAAACGTAATTAATTTTTTACAGAGGACAAACTGTGTTCTGTTTTTCTCATGATTGTGACGGTAACTTTGAAAAGGGAGCGATGTTAGTAATTGAAGCAATTGACCCTTCGCTGTTTGTGTTATGTGCTATCCGCCATTTTGTCTAACAAAGGCGTAGTGGACTAACCGTGCGTTCAGACCAGAGGCGTCGAGCGCGTCAAATCGACCGGAAGTCTTTCATTTTCTATGGCAGCCGAAGTCTCTCGGCGTCGAGAAGCGGCGCGGCCGAGGGCGGCATGTCTTGTGCGGCGTTTTTGGGCGGTATGGGCTTAGAGGAAAGTTCAAGTACTTGACAACATTATGGTAATGATCTGTGACGCGGTTCCGCGGCAACCTCTTGGAGTATAGAAGTGCTCCGCTCTAGCGAAGTCTAGAGAACACAACAGTGTAAACTTTGGTTCCCACCAAACATTAGTTCCGAAGACAAAATGGAGGAGAAACTGATTATTGCCGTGGCGGGTTTTCCCATATATATGACCTGTCTTGTTTGCTTACAGGGATATAAATAAAATAAAAAAACGATGCGTGGATAAATGTGTCTGAAATTGTTAGTGTGCCAGGTGAGTTGAAGTGGATATAATGGTTTATATAATATTATTTAATAATATATTAAAATATTGCATGAGGATATTCGCTACTTGTTATATGTAGTCAAAAAGATACCGATCGACATGTCTGGATGTTTGTGGCCCCTTTAAATATAGTTGAGTCATTCTATGACACTGGTGCCATTTGGGTCCGCAACGTTTGATGAGATAAGGCACACAAAATGTCCCAAAGTGTGTTTCCAAAGCTTAAAGGTATTCAATCAAGTGTTCTTGTTAACATGATATATGATAAAAATACTATTCTTAAAGAGTAACATACTATTTTTAATAATTTTTCATTAGTACATTCACATGTCCGTGTTGACATGTTTCATCTAAAATATCATCAAATAAGTTATATATATATATATTTTTAAACATTTATTATTTTCAGGATTTTATGTGTGTCCCTATATATATATATATATATATATATATGTATATATGTGTGTGTTCATTTATTCAAAATAAACCGTATTTTTTTGTAAATATTTTATGATTTGTGTGCGTCCCTCGGTTTGACTTACCACCCGTCACACTAACTTGTTTTATCTATAAATAATGTACCATTGCTTTAAATGACATCACAAAGCGTAAATGACATAATTTGAGACTTGTAGCCACCAAGAACAAAAGCAGCCAAGTACTGACATTCTTTTACTTTGTTTATTTGTTGCTTTTTCATGTTAGGCAGGGTCCGTCAAACTGAAACCAAACCATCATGCAAAATAGATAGGGAAAACTATTTTTTTTATAAACAAAAATTTTTACATTATTAATGCACCTGTTTGGTTCACTCTCTCTCTCACACACTCACTCACTCTTTCACACACACACTCACTATCTCTTTCACACACTCATTCACTCACTCACTCTTTCACACACTCACTGTGTCTTTCACACACTCACTGTGTCTTTCACACACTCACTGTGTCTTTCACTCACTCACTATCTCTTTCACTCACTCACTATCTCTTTCACTCACTCACTCACTATCTCTTTCACTCACTCTTTCACTCACCCACTCACTCTTTCACACTCACTCACTCACTCACTCACTCTTTCACACTCACTCACTATCTCTTTCACTCACTCACTCACTATCTCTTTCACTCACTCACTCACTATCTCTTTCACTCACTCACTATCTCTTTCACTCACTCACTCACTATCTCTTTCACTCACTCACTCACTATCTCTTTCACTCACTCACTCACTATCTCTTTCACTCACTCACTATCTCTTTCACTCACTCACTCACTGTCTCTTTCACTCACTCACTCAATTCAAATCAAAATTGCTTTATTGGCATGACTGTACACAATACAATATTGCCAAAGCTTGGAATACATAGAATAATTATAAAGACATCAAAATAATAAAATATTATAACATAACTTAAATTTAAATGTACAAATTAACAGTGTAACAAATAAAAAAAAAAAATAATAATTAGAACAGTTTAAGAACATTTCAAAATTCTGTGAACAATTTAGTGTGTAAGTGTTTGCGTGTGTGTGAGTGTGTGTGTGTGTGTGTGAGCGCATCACTGATTAGTCGTAGACTCTCTCTTTTTGTGACAAGCATCAATGTAATGTCTTGCTGCTAGTATGATACAATCTCTTTTTTCACCTAATAAATGTTGAAATTGTGTTTTGTTGTCTAATTTGATGAAATTAGGGCAAAGTATTTCAAATTTTGTATAAAAAGTCCCTCTAATGTCCTCATAGTTGGGGCAGCTGATGAGGAAGTGTTCTCCCTGCTCACAGTACGGGCAGACGCGTCTCTCTGGGCAGCCAGTTCTGCCTGTATCTGTCTGTCTGTATCTGTCTGTCTGTATCTGCCCGTCTCTACAGTCAGAGTGTGATCTGTCTGTCTGTATCTGCCCGTCTCTACAGTCAGAGTGTGATCTGTCTGTCTCTCTCTGGGCAGCCAGTTCTGTCTGTATCTGTCTGTCTCTACAGTCAGAGTGTGATTGCTCAGTCTGTACCTCGTCATCCTTCTTCATTTACAGTCTTTCATTGTACTCAGGTATTCTGCGCTTGTGTAGTCTCTATTTAGGGCCAAATAACATTCCAGTTTACTTTGTTTTTCTGTTGATTCAGTCCAATAGGTCAGGTAATTCTCTTGTTGTGCTTTTATCATTTGGTTGGGCCGGATTGTGTGGATGAGGGTGTCCGTGTCCTGAGGCTGATTATTGTCTGTCTGTGGAGCCTCAGGACCAGCTGAATGATGGGACTCTTCTCAGTGTTCATTTCATGGTTTTTAAGGGCTTTAAAATGCTAAGAATTGGGGTCACTCATTTTTAGATGTTTCCAAAATTTGATGGCTCGTTTCTCAATGTGGATTAGTAGAGGGTACTGGCCTAATTCTGCCCTTAAATCGTAATTGATTAATTCTACAGCCAGATTTACGCCATCTTCATTATGAGGATAATCATATTCTATGAAGTTATCCATATGTAAGCACACTTGGGGGGTGGTCAAGTATTTTTCAGTGCTGTTTTGAACCCATCTGTAAATCTTTTTGATGTTTTACGGCTTACTGGGTTGTGGGCGTATGTTAGTATTTTCTTTCCTTTTTAGATACACAGTAATTTGGCTGTGATCTGATAGGGGTGTTAGTGGTTTGACCGTGAATGCTGTGAAAGAGAATATATCTAAATCTGTGCTCATGTAGTCAACTGTTGAGCAACCATGAAATGAACTGTAGGTGCATCTCCCTAGAGAATCCCCCCTCACCCTGCCGTTGACGAGGTACAGACAGAGGCTTCGACAGAGCTCAAGTAGAAGTGTCCCATTTTTATTCACTTGAGCACCAGAGTTAGTCCTTGAAAGATTTACACTGTTTTGTTGAATGCTCTGTCCAAATATAGAATTATTCCTGTTGTCTGTGGTGTAGTCGGTTAGGGATCCTGTTCTGGCGTTGAGATCTCCACACATCAGCACATTTCCCTGGGCCTGGAAGTGGTTGATTTGGCTGTGGAGGGTCTCAAAGATGTTCTCATTATAGTAAGGAGATTCAGAGGGAGGAATATAAAGAGCACATAAGAATATATCATTTGTAGTTTGACTGAGCTGTTTATTGATTTTGAGCCAGATATGAGATTCTTCTTTTTTGATTAGTTTGATGTGCTTATCAATTTCAAGTTTGTGCCAGATTATGATGCCCCCTGAATCTCTCCCACGTGAAATTCTTTCATGTTTTTGGGATGATATGAGTATTTCCCGATACCCTGGGGGACAAAGAGTGACCTCATCAGTTCTGCGCCACGTTTCCTGTAATATTATTATGTCTATATCTAATACACTTTTCTTAAAGTCCAAGGTTTTGATTTTACATCCAAAGCTTGATGAGTTAATGCCCTGGATGTTCCAAAGAGTGATTGTCAGTGGTTTCATGCGGTCAATATTTTTTTTTTACATTCCTCTAGAATAGAACCAACTCAACTTGAACCCGTTTAAAATCTATGTGCACTGTAAACATACATACATTTACACATTTGTATTATTATCTTTTTATATATATATATATATATATATATATACATACACATACATGCACTAGTGTATCTGTTCAATTTGGTGTCTTTTACTCACGAATAGTCCATCAGCCTTGTGCAGATTAAATTGAGCATTTCCTTGATCTCTCTCAGACTGGTGCTGTGGGTGTCGTTTGGGCCTTTTAGGGCTGCAGCGTAGCTCAGCTGCTCCTGCTCAGGTCTGTGGACGTTTGGCTGTGGGGCTGTTGACTTCTGCACTGTCGAGGTGTACCCATCGCCGGGGCTTCTCTGGGTTCTACCGGTTTCTTCTGCTGGTATGGTGGCATCAGGTCTTGGCGTTGCTGATGCTGACGGTAATGTTTTGGTATGGGATGTGGGTGTGGAGGCGTTGGAGTTCAGGGTGTGGGTACAGCGGGGCAGGGCGATGGAGTCTCCAGGGCTCAGATGGATGCGGCGGGAAGATGCTGTGTGCTGATGCTGGGATGAAGCATCTCGTTGGTTGAGGGTTGTTAGATTCTCTCGGACTCTTTGAGGGACTGCCAGGGGTTCGGCCAAGGGCTACATCTTTAAAATTTTTAGCAAACACATTCACACTGTCTCTACGTAGGTGGACGTGGTCATGGAGATTGTGAATGTCCAGTGTAGGGTGATGTGCCAGATGAACATTTGGCATTCCAGCACATCCACGTGAGATGTCTGTGTTGACTCTCTGTATAATGCCTCTCTGTGTGTCCCATTACATATGCCTTGTTTTTTTTTAATTCTTGTAGTATTTGCAGATGCCTGTGTGCCAAGCATTGCAGTTTTCTGTGTGGAGCAGTAGATTAGTGATAGTGGACTTGTCTCCTTTTTTAAAACAGTCAGCCATTATGCTGCGTTCACACCGGACACGAATAGCGCGTCAAATTCGTGCCTACCGCGTCTAGTTATACGCTTGACCACTTTGAATCCATTCGCGCGTCAAGAGCGAAATTGACGCGCGTAAAAAACAAAAGTTTGAAGCGAAATTTACGCGTGTGACGCGCGTCAGAGGCGAAATCCGTTGACGGCCATCTTTTTACAAGATGGCTAATGTTGATCGAGCATTCGTGGAGAGAGTCACCGCTCTGTATTTGCTCTGGAGAGCAGAACAGCGGCGTATGGGTCGTCGTCGCCGTACTTGGGTCCACCAGACCCTCCGGAGGCGTTCCCAGTTCGGCGAATTTCATCATTTGCTCCAGGAGCTGCGCCTGGATGACGGCCGCTTTCAGCGGTACTTCCGCTTGTCCAGCGCCCAGTTTGATGACCTGTTGTCCCGCGATCGGGCGAGGATACAGGCTCTATCCCAGCTGCGGAGCGCCTGTCCATCTGTCTTCGGTTAGTAAATGTATATAAAATGTTAAATACAGTATATTAAATATATGTTAATTTACGCTATGCTAGCAATGTTTTTCAAACTGTGTGGTACGGATACCACTGTTGGTGCTCTTTCTAGTGATACTCAGTTAACTGCTGTAGCGTTAACCAAAAAAATAAAATATTATTTTGGCAGACGTGATAATGTCTCTATCTGTTAGCAATATGTAGTGCTCTTTCTAGTGATAACGTTACTCGGTTAACTGCTATAACCTAAAAATGATACTGTCATGTCTCTATCTGTAAGCAATTGTAGTAACGTTACTCTTTCTTTTGATAATCAGTTGGTTATTGGCACACTAGTGATTTAAACCATATACACATATACCCTTTTGTTTTGAAGATTCAAAACTTTGTTAAATTGCTTGCAAAATTGCTAGCAAACAAACAAATATGGTGCATTAAAGTAAAACAGACTGGTTATTGTATATAGTTGAATATGTAACTACAAGTGTACTTATAAAAATATTTTCTAGGTTTCTTGCCACAGGGGACTCATTCAGGACCATAGCGTCCAGCTTCAGGGTTGGTGTCTCAACAGTGAGCCAGATCGTCCACCAGGTTGTGACTGCAATCTGGGACTGTCTTGTGGAGGAGTACATGGCTGTGCCCACCACTGATGACTGGCGTGTCTTCAATTACCGGCTCTCCAGAGCCAGGCGCGGGACATGCTGGAGAGGAGCCACTGCCAGGTCTGGGTCGGGTTGCGGCCAACAACTCCTCCAGAGAGGCACTCCGGGTGAGGGATGTCTTCATGGCACACTTCTCGGCGGAGGGAGCAGTACCATGGCAGCCGACGGAGTAGCGTTTGAAGTCCTCCTCATGACTTCCCCACAACGGCTCTTTTAAGAGCCACCCACAAACCTATAAAGAGCTAAACTATCTAAAAATAGTCCATTATTATTATATATATATTTTTTTTTCCCAGGTTGTCAGCCCCAGTTCCAGGATGTCAGGTCCACAACATGCACATTTATTAAGTTGAGACTTTTTAAAAACGTCAGGTTTTCCATGGTAGTATATCAGGTTAAATTATTTATTTATTTTTGTTTTGATGATAAATGGAGCCAGCCTCAAAAAGTAATTAACCTGTCCTGTGTTTTTTTTCCTTATTCAACACTATCCAGACACTAATGTTGGTTGTCTTTACATTACAATAATAATGTTTCATATAATCTAGATTTAGATATGGAATAAATAGCAATCAATACAAAATCAAAATGTCTCATATATTGAAATCAAGTTATGTGATAAAAGATTTGCTTTGTTTGTGCATTAGAACCACACCAGGCATTTAGTCATATTACAAAATAATTTATTGAGGCCAAACATATGAAGTAATTTTAGGTATAACATTAAAAAACATATTTAGGCAAAACGTAAAAAAAATTATTTAGGCAAAACATATAAAATAACAATATGAACTGAAAAAAAATGAACAATATGTGCAAACTATTTACATTAAGAGACAGGAACAAAAAGGACCTCGCTTGGAAGGTGGAAGAGCCACAGGGAACGGCATAGGAGAAGAGGAAGGAGGGCAGCAGGCAGCTAGGCTCCTGATTGGTTAACGCGGCGCGAATTGACGCCAAAGTTCAGATTTTTCAACTCCGGCGGCAGACGCGAATTCGCGTCAAACGCGTGAATGCACAAAATGCACCATTCGCGCGTAACGCGCCAGACGCTCAATTCGCGCGAACTTGACGCGCGAATGAGGCGTATTCGCCTCATTCGCGCCGCAGGAATTTTTTACGCGCGTAACGCGTCTTTGCATTGACTTAACATTGAAATCACTCGCGCCTGACGCGCTATTCGCGTCCGGTGTGAACGTAGCATTAAAGTCTCTGTGTTTTTCTTGAGTAGATTGTGTTTATATGTTTTCTTGTCTTTTGCTGTCTTTATCTTCTGTGGGTATGTGATGGTTCGGGGGAGGGGCGCTGCTGCCTCTGTTCCCTCTATTTTCAACTGCCACTGTTGTCAGTCACTGCTCTGTTGCAAACTTAGCTCTAGTCAACAAGTTATTAGTGTCTTTCTTATGTTATTATTTTCTAGTGTTGAAAATAATGTAGTTGAAGGTGTCTTGCCTGTTTGTTGATTGAAGTTGAAGTTCACACACTCACTCACTATCTCTTTCACACACTCACTCACTCACTCTCTCACACACTCACTCACTATCTCTTTCACACACTCACTCACTCACTATCTCTTTCACACACTCAATCGCTCTCTCTTTCACTCACTCACTCACTATCTCTTTCACACACTCAATCGCTCTCTCTTTCACTCACTCACTCACTATCTCTTTCACACACTCAATCACTCTCTCTTTCACACACTCACTCACTCACTATCTCTTTCACACACTCACTCACTATCTCTTTCACACACTCACTCACTATCTCTTTCACACACTCAATCGCTCTCTCTTTCACACACTCACTCACTCACTCTCTCACACACTCACTCACTATCTCTTTCACACACTCACTCTCCCACTATCTCTTTCACACACTCACTCACACACTCACTATCTCTTTCACTCACTCACTCACTCACTCACTCACTCACTCACTCACTATATCTTTCACTCACTTACTCACTCACTCACTATCTCTTTCAGTCACTCACTCACACACTCACTATCTCTTTCACTCACTCACTCACTATATCTTTCAGTCACTCACTCACACACTCACTATCTCTTTCACTCACTCACTCACTCACTATATCTTTCACTCACTCACACACTCACTATCTCTTTCACTCACTCACTATATCTTTCACTCACTCACACACTCACTATCTCTTTCACTCACTCACTCACTCACTATATCTTTCACTCACTCACACACTCACTATCTCTTTCACTCACTCACTATATCTTTCACTCACTCACACACTCACTATATCTTTCACTCACTCACACACTCACTATATCTTTCACTCACTCACACACTCACTATCTCTTTCACTCACTCACTCACTCACTATATCTTTCACTCACTCACACACTCACTCACTCACTATCTCTTTCAGTCACTCACTCATTATCTCTTTCAGTCAGTCATTTATCTTTTTTATTTACTGTACATCTTCCTTTATACAGTTGAATGCAAAAAGTATTGTTTTGTATATGATCAAAGTCTAGAAAATGTTCTTTCATTATTACAAGGAAGAACATTTTCAAAAATTGTTTGTTAATAATTTTATTGTAAAATGTTCAAAATGTCATTGGTTGTAAAGTTTGCATCCCCATTTCTGAATGTAATAGCAATGTTCTCTAATAATATCTTTGTATCTTTTTCCATTAAATATTCATCCAACCTCTTTGGGTACTCTTTGAGCAGCTTTTTTGTAGTTTAGAGGGATGTGTGGATGCGACTCTCCCATTCACCATTATGATGCTCTTTTCAGGTATTCAGAGCATGACCAAAGTTTTCCATTATATCTCCAATTTTAATGTTTCCCATCACCCATTTTTATAAAGGTTAAAACCAGCAGATCATATAGAGAAACACTTTGTCCATACCACCCTGTCACAGTGAATCACCTCGCCACATCAGTTACCACCCCGTCACAGGGTCATTTTGTTAAAATTGTATGGAAAGGAAATTAAATGTTAGATAAATTTATGTTGAATTATGTTTTTGTTGTGTGGATTAATCAGATATTTTAGATAGAAATATTTTTTAAGTGAATTAGTTTTTTCAGTAAAACAATGAGGCCATTGAAATGTCGAATTCATATTTCAAGATTTAAAATCTAATAATTAAAAAAAATATTAAATTACAGACTTTCTATTGATAGTTTCCAAAAAAGGGACATTTTACTATTAGGAAAACATTTGATTTAAAAATCTATTTGTTGATTTACTACTATAATGGCATACATATTGTCCGTAACGGGGTAGTACAAGAAAGGCTCCCATGCCTGAATAAAAAGGATAATATTAATAAGGATTTTGTGCCTAAGGTGGGAAAATATGTTTTTTTGGAGGATCAAGATATCTTTTATCTAAGTTAAAAAAATTTAAAAAAAAGTTTGTTCTTAATGAAAAATTTGAAAATTGCAAAGTGGAAATGGCACCCATTTGGTAAAATGGTAGCATTCTCAACGAACGCTGTCGCCAATATTTCAAATACATCAGAGCGTCCACTAATTTTTTATAGCGTTGTTGGCAGGGCAGCCAGAGCGAATTTTGACACTCTCGCCACCTCTGGTCTGAACGCACGGTAAGAGAAGATAAAACTGGCTGTGAGAAAAAGGAAAAAGTAATGCAAAATTAACAAAACTTTCTATATAAATAAAATAAAAAATAAATTAAATTTTATAAGAAGTATCACAATATTCTAACGCGTTACTTTTAAAAGTAACATTAGATGACAGATGACAAATTCCTTGAGCGTGTTAGCATACTTGGCAATAAAGTTTCTGAAACTGCTTAAGAGTCATTTTATTTCATATATCTGTCTATCGGTCGGATTTATGGTTTCCATAAATACTATCTTGCTTTGTAGGCTGTAAATAAATATCATACTCCAAACAAAAAGCTTATAGCTGCATATTCAGAAACCCTCTATGTTTCTCAAACTGGGGTATGCGACTACAATTCTGAGATATTATTATTGTTGTTTTACATTAAATACTTTGACACTTTACAATAAGGTTCCATTCCTTAAAATTTGTTAAGGTATGAACTAACAAAGAACAATTTGTTAGAAATATTTATTAATATTTGTCAATTGTAGTTAATAAAAACACAATTGTTCATTGTTAGTTCGTGTTAACTAATGTTGTTAAGGTTAATAACAAGTGGAACCTTATTGACAAGTGTTACAAACACTTGAGTTGAATCTCACTCATGAACACATTCATCATCAGAGAGAGGGGGAGTGGTTTGGAGTTTGGAGGGAAGAGCAGTGATTGGTTAGAATGTTTTCCAGACTCTAGCCAATAGGCGCCTGACAGACTCTTATAAGTACTGTAACTGGATAACGATAGTCTATTATTTTCTTCTACATATTTACAGCTTTTTTTAAGTATTGATAATGAGCGGCAGAGGTAAAACCGGCGGTAAAGCGCGAGCAAAGGCTAAAACTCGTTCCTCCAGGGCAGGACTGCAGTTCCCCGTCGGTCGTGTTCACAGGCTGCTCCGCAAAGGAAACTACGCACAGCGCGTTGGTGCCGGTGCTCCTGTTTATCTGGCCGCTGTGCTCGAGTAACTCACCGCTGAAATCCTGGAGTTGGCTGGAAACGCCGCTCGGGACAACAAGAAGACTCGTATCATTCCCCGTCACCTGCAGCTGGCAGTGCGGAACGACGAGGAGTTGAACAAACTCTTGGGTGGAGTGACCATCGCTCAGGGTGGTGTGCTGCCCAACATCCAGGCTGTGCTGCTGCCCAAGAAGACCGAGAAACCCGCCAAGAAGTAAACGGACTAAAGTCTGATTCACTGAAACACAAAGGCTCTTTTAAGAGCCACCCAATTTAACTATAAGAGTGATGATATCTTACTGAAATGTGAAACTCAATGAAATAAGAGAAACCTGGTAGGTTACAATGTGTTCGGTAACGTTTTACAAGTAATCAAGTCTATCATTTGTACATCGGGTGACAAATTAAAATGCACTATATATATATAAAATACAGATAGCATGAATGAATAATTAGGTGTGGAATAATTATACATGTGCACATGAAATATCACCTTTATATTTAATATCAGTTTAACATGCAACATACAGTATAATCTAAAATACAGATGAGATGAACTGAACAAAAGATCTTGAGCGGGAAACTGTCGCCGCTTGTTTGAACACACGAGCCGCACAGTCATTGGTCAACTGTCACACATAGACGTCACTATCAGCCAATCACAAGCCTCGGAACCCTCCCCCCACTGAACTCATGGTCACACAAGGCTTTAAAGAGCAGCAGCAGCGGAACATTCAGTCACATTTTCTGTGAAGAACGGAGAAGAATCGTTGAAGTCATGGCAAGAACTAAACAGACCGCTCGTAAATCCACCGGTGGAAAAGCCCCGAGGAAGCAGCTCGCTACTAAAGCCGCCCGTAAGAGCGCACCAGCCACCGGCGGAGTCAAGAAACCTCATCTGGCGCTTTTCCATTACCAGTACCAGCTCGCCTCGGCTTGCCTCGCCTCGGCTTGCCTCGACTCGGCTCGCTTTTCGCTCCGTTTTCCATTGCAGACAGTACCGCCACAAATAATACCCGGTCGTCATAGCGACACCGCAGGAAACTGCCGTGACGTAATCTTATACGCGACACACATCCGCTACCCACACACACACAGGACAATGGAGGAAATCGAGTGTATGCTGTTTTTGATCCTCGGGATGTGGCTGTTTCTCACAGCAAGAAGACAAACGTTGTTTCATGAGAGGCTGAGGGCAGCAAAACGAAACACTGCTGAAAAAAACAGGAGAGTTTGGGAATTACTACAGAGTTCAGACTACGAGACGAATCTGGTTGTTCACAGCCGACGCAAGAGGTTAAGTTATGCTAACATAGCTAACGTTTGCATATGTGTAAATACTATACTATATGCAAAGTATTTAATCAGCTTTATAGCTACCAGTATTACGTACTAAAATGTGCATGGTTTATGTGTTTCAGATCTGTTTAGCTTTGCAAAGTTGCTGCGGCAGACCGTCTGTTTGGGCTTTCAACCGAGCTACCGATTCACTGACACTGGACGGCTGACAGTAGAACAGCAGATCTACAACAAGAAAATATGTCGAGCACGGATAGTGGTTGAAAACGCTTTTGGTAGACTGAAGGGAAGGTGGCGTTGCCTCATGAAAAGAAATGACTGTGATGTTACAATTGTGAAATCTATGATTCTTACTTGCTGTGCTTTGCATAACCTTTGTGAGAGTCACGGAGAGGACTATGACAATGACTGGGATGCACCTGCAGCAGCAGAGCCTGTGGTGGCAGTGGCACAGGGTGTTGAGGAGGAGGGCAGAGATGTACGAGAGGGTCTGATGCGTTATTTTAATTGCTAAATAAATACATTATCATTAAATATGTTGTCTCTGCAGTTTTTCATTAAAGGTTATCACAGTATACAATCTGAAAATACTTGTTCAAACCCTTGTAAAAAAGCAAACCATCAAAAAAAGACACTGTTTGTAATAAGTTTCAAAAAGGTTTTATTTAAACACGCATACAAATAGAAAAAAATATAATATTAATATAAATTCACACATCCAACTATATACATGTTACATGTAGTGCAAACATTTAATTAAAATAAACAGAGGGGTTTCAGTCCAGGGGCGGTGGAACAGCATCCCGCCGGTTCAGTGCCTGGACAAGCTGGCTCAGGGTTCCCAGAAAGGCCTGGTTGAAGGACGACATTGCAGCAATCTCCTCTCTCCTTAAAGCCGCTTCGAGTTCTCGGGCATGTGCTGCATCATCGAGTGCCATCTGTAAATGGCGCTCCCGCTGTGCCATAATAATAGTTTTGTAGGCTATATCTGTGCGAACTATTTAAAAATGGCGGAGTTATTCTGGATACTCCGTCTGGCGCGCGCAATGATGACGCAGTGAATAGTGACGATTCTCTCTGACCAATCAGCAGTCGGCATTGTTTTTACGTCACATTTTAGTATCGCCTCAGCCCGCTCAGAACCTCGCCGGAGGTGGTACGAAAAAAAGTACCCGAAAGCAGGTACAGGTACAACTTTTACACAGTGGAAAACCAAACAAAGTCGAGTCGAGATGAGCCGAGGCGAACTGGTACTGTGTAGTGGAAAAGCACCAATCGTTACAGGCCCGGTACCGTGGCTCTGCGAGAGATCCGCCGTTATCAGAAGTCCACTGAGCTGCTGATTCGCAAACTGCCTTTCCAGCGTCTGGTGAGAGAAATCGCTCAGGATTTCAAGACGGATCTGCGCTTCCAGAGTTCCGCTGTCATGGCCCTGCAGGAGTCCAGCGAGGCTTATTTGGTCGGTCTGTTTGAGGACACCAACTTGTGTGCCATCCATGCCAAGAGGGTCACCATCATGCCCAAAGACATTCAGCTGGCCCGCCGCATTCGTGGAGAACGAGCTTAAATCCACAGTGACGTCATCCACATCAACCCCAAAGGCTCTTTTAAGAGCCACTTCAATCCACTGATCGAGTTCATTTCCAGTTTTTTGTTATTGATGGTTTAAGATTTGTTAATTTACCGTTTCCGCTCTGTTGGGCAGCTGTAAAATGATTTTAAAATAAATAAATTTGAAACATTAGGAGGTGCCAAAAAAAAAAAAAAAGGTAATTTGTTTTGTCTGCATATGATATTAGAACAAAGTGTGACAACTTGCTCCTATTGACGTTGATTAAAAATATTTGTCCTGAGAAGTTTAATCTTTCAGTTAAATGTAGAAATGTGCAATTTTTGTTTTAATTTCAAGGATAGTTATCAGGGTTTTGAGGTCGAACCAGCAACCTTCTGAGATTATGTTCTTTAGCCCACTACGCCACCACCCACATGTTTGTGCAAATCTGAGAAGGAAAAATGCGTGACGTGCGTTTTTATTACTGATTGTTTCTGTGGTAGTCATTTACTGTTGCTTTAAGCTGCTATAAAATATTATAATATAATGCAAATATTAGCTGCTATAAAATCAAACCATTATTTTGTCAACATAAATGATGATATTGAAAACGTGATAACTTGCCCCAACTTAACGTTGATTAAAAACAATTGTCCTGAGAAGTTTAAGTTTAACCTTAGATGTAGAATTTTGCAAGTACAAAGTGTATTTTATTGTTTTGACAACTGCAGCAAAACTTTTTTTAGTTTTAACATTATAATAAATATTTGTCGTACTTCTGGATTTTGAACACGGAACTAAATGATTGCAGGTTAAATACTGTAACAGTCATGTTGAACATCTGATAAATAATTATTATTTTACTCATTATATTATGATTCTCAATAATAAAATATAAATTCGAGTGAATCTGATCTTTGGTTCCTCAGCTGTGACCTGTGAGAAGCAAAAATACGTGACGTTTTTAGGCTCCTCCTTTAGTGATGTGTTTCTATTAGGTCCTGTAGGCCACATTAAACACCCTTTACAGCAGCTTGATTTCTTACATTTAGTTGATCGTTGAAGTTTCGTCATCATGTCTGGAAGAGGTAAAGGCGGTAAAGGACTCGGGAAAGGAGGCGCCAAGCGTCACCGCAAAGTGTTGCGTGATAACATCCAGGGAATCACCAAACCCGCAATCCGTCGTCTCGCTCGCCGTGGCGGTGTCAAGCGTATCTCCGGTCTGATCTACGAGGAGACTCGCGGTGTGTTGAAGGTGTTTCTGGAGAACGTTATCCGTGATGCCGTCACCTACACTGAACACGCCAAGAGAAAGACCGTCACTGCCATGGACGTTGTGTACGCGCTGAAACGACAGGGACGAACTCTGTACGGATTCGGAGGATAAACGACTTTATTCAGGAGAAATCAGACCAACCCAACGGCTCTTTTAAGAGCCACACACAATCTCACACAAAGAGCTGATGTTATAGAAGTTTTATTATATACAATTGAATGTGTTGTGATGTTTAGGTCTTTACCAGATTACAGGACACCAGATACACATTCACTCTGGGGAACACTGCAATGGAACACACCCGACACTACCTCCGTCTAAACATCAGTGCTTCAGGGGGTTTTGGTCTGGCAGTGAATGCACCAATAGAGAAAGCTAGAAGAGCATTCTGTGCTATTAAGGGCAAATTTAGTTGACATTCCTGTAACAATCTGGTGTAAGATCTTTGACAGTATTATAATGCCTATTGCTCTGTACGGAAGTGAGGTTTGGGGTCTCTCTGGCAGATTACTGGAGATGGGACAAACACCCCATCGAATCCCTGCATGCAGAATTCTGTAGAAACATTGTAAGAGTTAAGAGAAGAACACCTACTAATGCATGCTGGGCCGAACTAGGCAGATAATACCCCTTATTATACATATTGAAAAACGATCCCTCAAATTTTGGACACACCTAAATTCAAGTTCCCCTAACACACTGCAACATGAAGCCCTTAAAACCCAAGAGCCGAAGCCTAAATCCAGAAAACTCAAACACCAGTTTCAGACCAGCACTGCTGAACTAAACCAGATCATAAAACAAAGCAAAAATTCATATTTGGACCGTTGGGAAAATGAAAGTAAAAACCAAAGCAAACTGGAATGTTATCAGACCCTAAACAGAACATATAATCTGGCAGAATATCTGCACACTGTGAGAGATCCAAAACAGAGACGGATCCTCCCCAAATACAGACTCAGTGATCACAGACAAACATGAACGAGTCTGTGCTCACTGTGACACGGGATTCATTACCCGGCACCTTATTTTAATTCTATCTTATCATTATTATTTGTCTTGACATTATCTGTTTTGTGTATTAATGCTTTGGCAATATTGTATGTAAACACAATCATGCCAATAAAGTACTTTAAATTGAAATTGATCTGTTCGAACTTTCTGTATCAGCAGCAGCTTATAACAAGAAAAGCATCGTCTTTCCATTTAATAAACGTGGATTATTAAATGATTCATTGTTCAACACATATTTCATATGATTTTCAGACACGTACAGAATTACAGATGACGTTTCATAAGGCGAGTAATAATACAGTCCAGATTTTACACACACAAATATATTTAGTAAAGATAAGGAAAAACAAGTACACAGAACAATATAAAAATCGGAAATTAAATGTAATATTAATTATATTTAAATTTTTTATTTAAATACAATTATAAATTACTTTTGTAATGGTTTAAAATATGTATTTAGTATGGTTATACATATTTTCAGAAAAGTATTGTAACTCTTTATTAATATTAATTTCTTGAGAAACTTATTTTCTTTTTCATATTACATTATTTTTCTAAAAAAAAAAATGAGCGGGAGAAATAAACAAAAGGAAATGTAATTGTGTGGGGGGTGGAAACTTTCAAACATGAGGCGAGAGGAGGGACTTTCATTTGGAAGTCTTTGATTGGCTCTTTCCGGTCCGTCAAACTTACAACTGTCCAATGAAATCATTGAATGTGTTTGACCAATGAAAATACGCCATCAGAGACGCGCGTCATCTCCTCACAGAATTAGCATAGAGGAGGGAATAAATACTTCTGTGAGCGGAATAAGAATCATTATTCTGAGTTTGTTCTTCAGATCATCATGCCTGAACCAGCCAAATCCGCCCCGAAGAAGGGATCCAAGAAGGCCGTCACAAAGACCGCCGGTAAGGGAGGAAAGAAGCGCAGAAAGTCCAGGAAGGAGAGTTACGCTATCTACGTGTATAAAGTCCTGAAACAGGTTCATCCTGACACCGGGATCTCTTCCAAGGCGATGGGAATCATGAACTCTTTCGTCAACGACATCTTCGAGCGCATCGGCGGTGAAGCGTCTCGTCTCGCTCACTACAACAAGCGCTCCACCATCACATCGAGAGAGATCCAGACCGCCGTGCGTCTGCTGCTGCCCGGTGAACTGGCCAAACACGCCGTGTCTGAGGGCACAAAGGCCGTCACCAAATACACCAGCTCCAAGTAAAATAACATCCGGTTTCTCAACCAACACAAAGGCTCTTTTAAGAGCCACACATGTTCTCAGATAAAGAGTTTATTGTATATTATAAGGGAAATCTCGCGCTGTAGCTGATGGGGTTTATCGGGGATATTAAAGGGTAACTAAACCCCTGCTCAGAGTCTGACTTTACCCACTAGCAATATTTGAAAAATGCTGGAAAAGTGGGCAGACCCCAGCGGGGATAGAGAGGACGAACCGAGAGCGGGCGTGCACCTGAGACCCGTAGTGACGGATTAATTGACAGCTGCTGTCAGACTCTAAAATGGAGAGTGACTGGAGTGACGCAAGTAGCTTTGCCACGGAGCGGTCTTTTGAAGTCGAGGACTTTTCTCCCCACCTTCACCTGAAGTGGAGGAGGGTGAATTGTCTGTGGACACAGGGCCGGAGCCATATCAATTCGAGCTGCTGGCTCAAACTGCGGTTTTAACTCCCGTATCGCGATCGGCATCCGACGATGCTAGCAAAGCAGCCGCGCAAGGGAGAATGGGGCCAGTGTCTGAATGGTAAAACATTAGCATTATGGCTATATTAGGCTAATGCTTATGGCAAATGCTAACGGAACTATCAAAAAATTAAAACCCATGCATTTAGGTTAATTTTGGTATGATGTTGTGTTAATAATTAAGCGAAAACCATTTATTTCAAGTCTCCCTCTACATTTACAAATGATCCTGTCTAAACAGGTGCACCTGTGGGCACTGCAGCTCACTTTCCCTGGTAGAGAATGTCTGTTGTAGGGAGATACCCAAGGTATAGCTATGAAATATGACAAGACCAGAGTGTTAAATCCAGTTAATAAGTACTACACACAAAACCAGGGTTCATACAGATAAATGGGTAAACCGAAATAAACAAATTAAACAAAATAAAATAAAGGTACAAAATAAAGTGTAGCAGATGCAATGACTGTGGAAACTTTAACAATTGAAAGGTTACTATGACAAAGATATTGCATTCAAACAGATTTCCACCTCATGAATATGGTTGACCTGAAGAATGAAAGCTGTATCATATACTTGGATATTTATGAACAATATCACACTCATAGCCATGCAAAATGGTTCTAAAGCTTCAGCCTATCTGATAAAGATATAATTTTGTGTGAAAATATTGCTTTATCAATAAAATGAAACCCTAATTTCACATTGTCTTTCAATATTTTAAGTTCCATTTCATAAATTTCAAGTCAAGTTCAAGCATTTTAAGCACCTTGTACGAACCCTGAAAAAACACAACCTCCACATACCAAATATTAAATAAATCCTCCTAACAAAGTAGTAATAAACAATTCTCATGTTGTAGGTAGTACACAGGTGTGACCAGATTGATGGAGTGGGCTGTGTAACGGCACATCTAGGCTTTGAGCCTGTAGCACTAAACCCATATTTACATTTACACATTTGGCAGACGCTTTTATCCAAAGCGACTTACAGTGCACTTATTACAGGGACAATCCCCCGTAGCAACCTGGAGTTAAGTGCCTTGCTCAAGGACACAATGGTGGTGGCCATGGGGTTAGAACCTGTGACCTTCTGATTAACAGCCCTGTGCTTTAGCCACTACGCCACCACCACTCCAAAACACATCAAACCAAAAAGTGTCACAAGCTGTCTATGGCACTTATGTACAGTTATATGGTGAGATGGAAGAGACAGTTACAAACAGGTTAGTTCCAGGAAGAAAGGTTACATTTTATATAAAAAAATAAATAAATGTATATAAAAAAAAAATTGAATAATTGATTAAAAACCAATGTATCCTCCACTTCAACATACATGTGCACTACCTGTCTTTCAGCGCTTATAGACACCTTGCATATCGTAATGTCGTTAGGTGATGTTGGGGGTACCTTGGCCAACACTTTCGGGTGGTCATACCTTCTTGCGTTGTGACACGGATCAGGGAAGTTTCCTGAAGAAGGACCATACAGAGGTTTCCTTCCCCCACTGCATTGAATATTTTTTTAATAATATAAAAATAAAATAAAAATGAATTATAAAGAAGCATTTTTAACTGGAGTTACACACTACACAAATAAAAAATAAAAAATAAAAAAAATCAGCTTCAAAACTCAAAATGAATATGTACTAGAACCAGATATGAAGAATGAAGACCCGGAGTCAGAATTATAATTAATTAAAGAAAAGTTTTACTGAAGATAGTTTGCAGTTTCATCAGCAGAAGTCAGCTTCAAGACTCACACAGGAGTTCGTAGGCCACCCCCTTACAGTTACAAAGATCACAGCAATTATACCCTACACCAAGATCTAAGCTTGGTCATTGCTTACAGGTTGAATGATTCTCATTGGCTAAGAAATAGATAAACACAGTAATTTTCCACAGATAGACGGACAACTCAGTCAATCTCCAATAATGCCAGTGGTTCCTTAACCTGTAACTAGGGCTGGGCGATATGGCCAAAATAATTATCACAATTATTTTTTTTATATCAGTCGATATCGATAATTAATCACAATAAATGTCACATTTTTATTTCTTTCAAGTTTTAAGGCAGATGTTTGCTCCTAAGTGAAAGTTGTAGAAACCAGAGCGTTAATTGCGGTTTTAAACTACTCTTTATTGTCAGAACATTTCACAAATCTCAGGTAGAACATTAATACATTTGTCATTTTTCCTTAACAAAATAAATATCTTAATAGAAAAATATATTTCTTAGTTTCTGCGTGTGCTAATGGGGGATATTGTTTCAAGTCTTGAAACAGGTTTGTGTTGCCTGACTGTGATGGCACGTATCTTCAGCACAGTTTGCAGTGCAGGCTGCAATAATAATATTACATGTTTTGTCTCGAAACGCATATTTCACAGTGAGTTGACAGTAGTATTAGCTTGAGTTAGGATGCAGATTTACTAAGTTAAATTTATGTTCATTAACACAAACAGTAACATCGGTTAAAAAAAATTAACAACTTCAATTTTATTTGGTAAAATGTAATATTCTGACCATTGGTCATCCAGTATCATGCATTTAGATCACGAGTAAAAATTATATTGCGATAATTATCGTTATCGTTTTATCGCCCAGCCCTACCTGTAACCAGACTAACACACACACCGACATTAAAGAATACATGAAAAGAACATGTCAGTAATCACACTGGTAACTTCTATAACAAAGTAAAATCTCAGAGTGCTTTTTCTGGAATGTTGTAGATGACAGACAGGTGTGTCCAAGCTGTCAGAGTGGGTATAACCTCATGTGTTTTTAAAGAACCTTGACCTGTGTCTGCTCACTGCCTCCTCCTTGTCGGGCCGAATAAACTGAGCACACAGTTTTTCTGGTACAGCCATTTGTCCAGAGAAGTCCATGTACGGCTGAGGGTCTTCCACCACATGGTGGAACAGCAGCTCCATTAATTTGTCAATGTAGCCTTCAGAAAGATAATTATTATAATATATATTTTATATTTTTTCTGAGATAACTCAGAAACTATACTCAACTATAAGTTACCTGTGGTAGGATTGCTCTTCAGAGCTCTCACTGTAAATTCTCCATGCTTGAATTTTGGGAAAACTATTGAGTATCGCAGATCACCAGCTGCAGTGGATGCCTGTGATCTGCCTGCATTTTCATTATAATGCATCGCGGCAAGCTGTAGTCTGAAAGGGAAAAAATACATGAATCAATAATATAATGAAACGATCTCTAACATGACTTAAGATAACTATAAGAAGTTACAAATGTGTTTTTACAGGTTACAAAATTGTAGTGTATTTAGTAAGCAGCACTAAATGTGTAATCCATTATCTTGTTTACCTGCACAACATTCCTCTGAAGGAGATCACCACATTTTTGGCTGAGAACTTCAGAATGAGGCTGTGGAAACACTCGATTCCAGAGGTGTGGTATTCTGGACTAATTTTGAGCATGTCTTTAAGAAGACGTGGTGACAGCAAAATTGCTGTGAATTTTTCACATGCTGCTGTGCCTAAACAAAAGATTTAAAGTTCTTAATACAACAGTTAATCACAGTGTTTTATAATTTGGATTAACTTTGACTTGATGTAATGAAGATAGTTCAATATAAATCTAGAGAGTGACGCAACTACAAAATAAAATACATTAGTGTTACAGCTTATCTGTACTTACTTGGTTTGAGCCAGTGTCTTGTCTGATCACCAACCAGAGGCTCGTGAAGACAAGAAGGAAACAGGGTGTTTTCGTGGCAGTGGATGTTCTGAATATGGTTTGCTACAGAGCTCCACTTGGCCACTACCTCCTCCCCAGATATTGATGTGGTCGAAGACCAATAAAGGTGATTGACCACACTCTTTCTCCACAGCCCCACGTCCTGCAGTCCCTTACCCTTACTAAGGGCATCCATTTTTTTACCAAGCCCTGAACACAAAAAATAATAAAAACAATTACTGTAATCAGCGTTTCCCACTGCACTTTATAGACCAAGGTGGTGGACTAACATTCAGTATAGGCTATATGATAAAAATAAGCTGTGATATATATTAACCTTTTTGTGGCATCTTAAAAAGTTAACTTTGTGCAATCTTCCCGTATAATTGTCTACCACTTTAACTGAAAAATGTTCTGTTAGAAATACTGCTACTGTTTTCGTTCTATTCAAAATACTAACCTTTTTCATATGCCAAGGGTCGAAGAAGTGTCTAATGTCCTTTTTTTGCTCCCTCATAAACTTCTGTACCCCTGTGTGACGATCAGTCACCAAAGACTGGACCACAACACCTCTTTCCTCAAGAAGAGACAGGCTTCTTTCAAATCCCTCCTTCTCCATTCTTTGGCTGTTTCCAACTTCATTGCTCTGCAAACACAAATACTTAGATCAATGCACAGTATATAGTAACAAAATGTTTTCATTGTGTAGTTGTTTACCTGGACTAGTTGGATGTCTATGACCCTATTGGCTTTGAGGTCCATCATGGTGTAGCTGCCATATTTTGCTGAATGTCCTACAATTGTGTTATTTGCACAAAGCCAACGTCAACAAAGCCTGACAGCAGTCTAATATATATATATATATATATATATATATATATATATTAAGGGGTGTAACGATACATGTATTCGTATTGAACCGTTCATTGGACTCTATATATACATACACATACATATAATTAATGAGTTATTAATTACCAGGTGAATCAGCTCTCATGTCCCCACCAACAGTCACAGCCCCATCAGCAATGGCATTTTCAATAGCTTTATCCTGCTCGATCTTCCACTGCCCGTTTATGGTTGGGATAAGGAGCTTGGCCTGATGCTTGTGGAAGCACGGCTCAGAGATCCCCTGGATTTTGAAGGCATCCAAGAACTAAAAGAGAAAAAACACATCTTCATATAATAACCTGAGGGGTGATGTGCAAATATGATAGCGCTATGTTATTATCTCTCACCTTCGATATCTGGCAAAACGATGAGTCAGTGAACTGAACATCTGCACAGAGCTGTAGGTTTCCCGCTGGTATATTGTTTACCATTGGCTGGCTCGACCAATCACTGGAGTACTCACAGTAAGCACAGTGCTGTTTGACACGGAGAAGTGTCCCAATGGTTGTTTGTGAAACAACCAAACTCCGGGTGCAGACAGGGCATCTTCTAAAAAGCTCCAGCAGTTTATCTTCATAAACAATGTACTTAGTCACTTTGTGGGGTAATACTTCATTAAAGACTCTATGTAAAAGGAAAAAAAAGAAAAAAATTTAAATAAAAGCATAAATAATCATAATTTGGTTATGTAATGTGTATGTATCAGAAATAATTTAATGACAACAAATCAAAAGTATTTAAAAACAAGTAACGTTAATTGCTAAATTAGAACATTCAAATATAGCCTAACTGAAAAACCTAACGGGACTAAACGCATTACCTTGTACTGTTCATGGTGCTCTCACTCCCATCTTGATGGTAGCTGGAGTCATCAGTGGACACCTCACATATTTTCCTCTTTATTGGTGTAGAGGTTGCCCCGGGACAGTCTGTGAAAGGCTCCATCAGTGTGCCTGTGTCACACGACACACTCCTGTTAGGCATTCTGGCCTGGGTGGCTGCACAGATTAATAATAGATTTGTTATCAATAAGCAGCGAAAGTACAAAACAAAATTATATAATCTTAACTATATGATGAAAAACATTCAAAAGCTCCATAGTATTCAAAATCACCTTTGCTTCTCCTCATTGGCTTCATGTTAGCCTGCACACCTGCAGATCTGGAGCTGACTGGTTCAGTCTGGCACCCAATGTCTCTGGTCATAGTAGGCTAAAAAAAAAATGTGTTATGGTTTACAATTACGGTCTTATATTCAGTAATTTTAGAGATTTTAAAATGTTTATAAATACTATTAGTTAACGTTAATTAACTCACAAACTTCTGAGGTAATTTTCTCCAGGAGTATTACTATTATGTTATTATTATTCCTCACACGGTCGCAAGACGACATGTACATGAATCTGATGAGTTTTATCGAGTTGATGTCAATAGCGCGCGCTCTGTAGGCATATTCATCGCTATGTGAAAAAATCCAGCAAATTGCGCTTTTCAAAATGCGTTTGTCGACCCCAGAGGATTAACTTTAGCCTAACCATAAATTGTGATTAAAATATATATGATCACTCACCTCAAGACGCCACTGCGGTGGTGGAGTCCATGCAGGAGGAGCAGCGTTTGGCACTGCGTCGCTTTTCAGCGCGAGCTGTTTGGAGAAGCCCATTTCCACCTCCATTGCGTTGGAGAAGCAATCCCGCGTAAAATGCAGTTTGCACACTCCTCCAGCTCTAGGCGGGAACTCGCGGTCTTCCAGGCCAAGGACATGCAACCACTGAGCCTAATTTCCAAGTCTGATGGAAAGCTATACAGTCCAGCAGTGCTGTTGCAACCAGCAACACTACACCTACGTACCATCCTGACCACTGTACTAAATACAGATAATCTACGCTAACTTGAAGCTATCCTAAATGGCCTTAATACTATGCTACTAACTAACTATGCTTCTAACAATACTACACTAACAAATATGCTAATTAACTACCTAGGCTACACGAAATAATCTAAATAACTATATAAATGCTATGCTAAATAGATGCTATAATACTCTATCCTGATCGTTTTCAATACTCGCAATTCCAACTCCTGACTCGCTACAGTGGTTTTGACGAAACAAGATGGTTTTTATACTGCCATGGGCGTGGTAGCTCGTGCCAAGGGCGTGGTGAGCTGGAACCTGCTTACGTCACGAACTACCGCAAACAGCCAATAGGAAAATTCAACTGCAGTAGCCACCGTTCAACCTGAAGAGGGCAGCACTCAGACGTTTTTACACCATATATTGTAGAATTAAAACACTTTATACACAAATGTCAAAAAAAATTACTTGAATCAATGACCAGTACTAATAAAGCCCCATTCTTACAGATCATTAACTAAAAAAAGTTGGTTTAGGGTTTAGTTACCCTTTAAGCTTTGGAGAATGAACAAATGGTTTTATTATTCAATGCTACACGTCATTTCATTTTGAAGCAATATAGTTGAATTTGATTTAAATGTTGAATGTTTTCAAGTAAACTTTCCTTAAGCACTACTGATTTAATTAACTGATATTTAAAACCAATGTCGAAATTAATCTTGTGTTTGTAAAATGTATACGATATTTCATTGGGATACAATAATAGATACATTTAAACCTTAGTTAAATGCTATAATTGCAGGATGTCTACAAATAATAAACTGAAGTAAAATAATGCTGTATTGTGTATTTGACATAACTATTGTACTTTGTATTCATGAAACAAGCAGGACACATTTGTGTAAATTGTTAATCAATTATGTATGTTTCCGAATGAATTTAATTCCTTAGTGAGAATATTTTAGAGATGATTACACCCTGAAAATAAATTATTTTGTGGTGCAGAAAAGATCAATTACTTTATACAATGAATATGGTATTTTAAGTGTGAACTTGAACAAATTAAGTAAATTCTACATGTTTAATTCAAGCACTAAAATATAATGCCCGAGCTTCTAAGTAAATAATATTTATGATTGTTATCTTGTATCAATCCTAAATCAGAAAACCTTGTGTATTCCATAATATTAGTAAATTTCACTTTTAAATAAATTAAGTACATTTTACTTATCTTTTCAAAGTTGTTGTTTTCAGAATGCTTGAATTTTATTTAACAGTTTTTATTATTGTGTTTGTTACGTTTGGTAATTTCTTTCTTGAAAGTTCATTTTATACACAAATTAACAGTTCTTAAAAAAAATACATAAAAAGCAGCATATGTTTGCATGTGTGAAGCGTTTTAAGCATGTTTACAAACAAATTTCAAATGTAAAATGTTCATATTTTAAATGTTCATTGAAATTTTAGTCTATTTCATTTGATTTGATTTGATTTGATTTACTTTATTAATCCCCAAGGGGAAATTTATGTCACAACAGCACAAAAATACAATGACTAAATAAGCAACAACAACAACAGACAACATACACAACAACAACAAGTCTTGTTCTCAAATATCAATTTCTTCAAAGCATTATGATTATGATTATATACGACCATTATCTGTATATCATCTTATATAACACTGATTATAAAATCTAATTGCAGTTGGGAAAAAAGACTTTCTAAAACGCTCTTTGTAGCAGCGTGGATGAATTAATCTTGAGCTGTAGGTACTCACAAAAGCTCCAAATATTTCATTAAGAGGATGACAGTCATGATTAATCACAAGAGAAAGTTTCCCAATCATTTTATCCTGCACTATCTCCTCTAAAGTGGGTAACACACTCCCCACGACAGAGCCTGCCTTCTTAATGAGTTTATATTGAAGTGCACATCAGATTTGTAAGTAAAAGTTTCAGTATTAACTGAAGAACATTTTATATAAATATTTAATCAATATGTCAGTTAATTAAATTGTACTTGTGTTTTTATAGTTTAGACGTGTTCTGCCTGAATGAGGTCCATTATTTCACATCCTGTCACTGTCTGGAGGCGACATGAGTTTGTGTGTCTACCAGGTCCATTAAGAATTTTCACTTGGGTAATATAAACTGTAAGTGTTTAGAAAAGTGGGAAACAAAATTCTCGTTTGTGTTCCTTGAACCATTTTTTGTTCCTGATTGTCTTTCCTTTTGGATTACGGTGTTGTTAGTTGTTCAATGGGCCTCATTCATGAAACATGAGCAGAACAAATGTTTGTGTAAATCGTTTGTAAAGCAGCCTGATGAAAAGTTTTGGATTACAGGTGTGTAAACAATTAAACATGAATACACTGTCCTATAGCTTTTAAATGTGTCATATCTTACAGCGTTTCCCTCAAAGATCTTCTTCAGGCAGTTTATGTGAAGATTGTTTTTGTTGCAAGGGAAGTTTATCACTGTACAGTCTTGGATTTACTCAAAGTTTCTCCAATGATGCTGGCGATGTGTTTAACTGCACCAGAGAAGGACATCCTCCTGTCAGCATGAACTGAACATTATTTTACACTAAAGCGTCATATTAAACCATTTTATTGACCTCTTGGACTCATTAAGAAACTGATGACAGCAAAGATGACAGTTTCTCACTTTCTTTTAAGATGTGAGTGTTTGATAAATCAATATGTTACAATGTGAATGCACTCCATAATAAATAAATACAGTTCATTATTGTTCACATATATGTTTAATACGATCCCGGTTCCGGGACTTAAAATTACGTCAGTAATCAGTGGCGCAGATAGGATTTTTTAACTGGGGGGGACCAAGCCGTCAGCAAATGATTTAAACTCAATTCGTTATTTTGCGTAATTTGGGCTTTAACTAGTGCTCAAGTAGTTACTTTGCCTAATTTGGGCTAATGATTTGCACTAAAAAGCCATTGGGGGATTCTTATTTGAAATCATGGATAAACAACAATGAACAAAGGTAAACGAAGGCCTACCTGATCACCACTAGCAATGCATGATCAGACTGTTATTTGACTAGTATGCCAATCACCTACCAAAACTTCTCATACCATGATTTTTGGATTGTCAGTGTCCGTTCTTTCATCACTTGCTTTTGCAAAACTTTAGGGTCAGGTTGATTTGGCTTTGTATGTCATTATCATGTCAACATCCTCTCCCTCTGTGTTGCCTCCTGTCCCTCCTTGTTGTTCTGTCCCTGCTTCTTCTGTCTGTAATTCTACTGTCTCTCCTTCCTCATGCTGTCTTATTCTACTGCGGCTGCCCTCCTGCAGATCCTCACTTGACTGACTAGGGTCTGCCTCACTGTCATCAGAAATTGCCTGCAGGCCAGGAGGATAACATTTTAAATCTTATAATTTCAGTTAACCCTCTATACCGCTATAGAATTTCACAACAATGTGAAATACAACATATTCCTGAGAATTAATGGCTAAAACTACTATTTCAAATGTCTAAGAATAACTCAAAATTTTAAATTTAAGTGTTAATTACAAGTTTTTGCAATTTATAGATTAGAAATATCTTTCAAATGATGTATGACATATTAAGAAATGTTTTTCATAGCCCATAATTTAAGAATCTATATCCACCGTTGCTCTGTACAATAAAAAAAACATGATTTCCTGCTATAAGAGGATGTCAAAAGTTTATGTAGGCCTTTATTTGTTGTTTGCATAAACCTTGCACCACACAAATTTACTTATTATAATTATTTTTATAGTGGCTTACACACGACAGTGAACATACCTCAGTCAATTTATACAGTACAATGGGTTAAATGATAAGATAAAATATTATTTCCTGACTGACGATAAATTGTTTGATTTATCCAACCATTCTTTTTATGTTCATTCATTATTTGCCTCTGTCCACTCACCTAAATGCATAGTTATGGTCTCCACATTTTGCTGTGTTTGCTAAGTGCAAAAGCCTTTTTGCCATTGTTGTCAGACTAGCTATTCCCTTAACAAATCTAATCTGCCACATCTGGGAAAGTCAACAGCCATAGGATACTTACATTGTTTGGTTTTTGAAAAAACGAGGTGATTGTTTTTTGTCTCTTCATTGCCTTTATGTGGCATTTACAGTCGATTTTTCTCAGTTCAGAAAATCACCGACTCAGCTCAGTCATAGATGGTATATGATCACTATGGTTACCGGTCCGCTCCTACAGGCACGATTGAGGCAGCTACCTCCTCATAGGACCCCGGCAACGTCACTCAGGAGTCGTAGCACACACACACACACACACACACACACACACACACACACACACACACACACACAGAGAGAGTGTAAACGTCGGTGGCATGATGGCATCGTGTGTTTATTGACAACAGAACAGCATGTAGTGAGAATGTGGGTACAAAGTAATGGTGACCGCCGACCGGTGTAGATTATTATTGTGTGTCAGCCTGCGTCTGTCCCGACCCGATTCTGAAGCAGCGGCGGGCCGTAATCCTCTGTTTTACCAACACATTCTCACACCCAACTCATCACATATGGATGCTTCGCCAGGACCCCTTGGCGTCACTTATTGACGCACTGGGTATAGCTTTGGTGTCATTTTTCAACGTGCAGGGTAGTCCGATAGACTTCTATATTGTTAAACTCACCGATGAATGCGGTTGCCTATGAACGCGCTAAACCTTTGCTGAGAGGGCATTTTGATATCAGATTGTGAGGGTTTTTAAACATAAAAAAACAGTTGGAGGGCCAGATAAAGATGATCTGGGGGCCACCATTATACTAGCACTGGCATAGATCATTTATTGTAGCCTATTCCTTTTTATTTATTGCAGTCTCGACTCTTGACCCATTCGCAGCCCAAGACGTCAAATTTCAACGCTACAGGCTCCGGTTCTATCGGACTACCCTGCACGTTGAAAAATGACGCCAAAGGTATACCCAGTGCGTCAATAAGTGACGCCAAGGGGTCCTCGCCACGCGTCCATATGTGACGAGTTGGGTGTGACAATGTGTTGCGATTTTTGTCGCCTTTCGTAGGGATAGTGAGGGCGGGGGACGAATCGGGTCACTATGAATCTGGGGGGGTCATGTCCCCCCCCGTCCCTAGTGCCATCTGCGCCCTTGTCAGTAATAATGTACTTCCAATTTTAAATGTATGCGGAGGAGTTATGAGCTCATATCTGGTACCATTTGAAAGCTTAGAATGTCTACTTTCTTGAGATATGCATCACTTTGGCATTTGTTTTACACTAAGTAACTTATTTACAATAAATTACATAGTTCCACCCATCAAAAGTCGTGTCATAATTATGTGCGTTTTTGGATACATATGTCTCATATCGCTCAAATATGACGCACATGTACAAACCATGTATCAAATGAAAGCTCTCATTGCCAGTAAGAAGTTCCAATAAGTCTTTTTATTGAGGTATAATCACATATCTAATACACTTCGAATGAATCATGAAGTATACAATCAACATTTGTAAACATACAAGTGAAATTATTGAATATTTGCCATGCTACTCGCACTAGACAGCACAGTTAGCCACAAATGCTACATCATCCTTTACTTTAGGTTATTCTCTGCAAAATGAGCTGTTTTTCAGTGTTTTCTGTGGTTGTGTGCCCAAGTAATCCCTCGAGTGCAGAAACACCACAAAGTAATGTTATATGATATTCAACAATCCAGGAAAATATGTAAACATCCGATCCAGATAAAGCATATATTGCCGTAAAGCTTAGACCCTCCGCTTTCCGGCAATGTCTCTCAAGATCAAATAGACCAATCAGGGGCTGTGATATTGCATCCAGACTGTGAAGTGATCACTGGGTAGGTTACATGCCCAAAACACACGCGTCTCACCAGACACCAGAGCGCATATTTACCACTTTCAACAGTGGTTTATGTAATGACAAAGGGTTTTCTGTAAAATTACACTGGGATTTTGCATTTATAGCACTGTATATGGGTATGGGGAGACTTTAGATTTGGGTAGGCGGAAAGTACACCAAAAAAAGGTAATATTCCTCCCTTCAAATAAATTGAAATAGATATTAAATAAAACATGATACAGACAAAATTCCTTTTTCAGGTATTTGCTGACATCTAGTGGAAACAGCCAAAACTGTCTGCTTGCTTCTAGGGTTTACAGGGCTTGAGTTATATACACTTTCAAAAATGAATTTATATAAAAAAAATCAAAAAGCGCCTCTTTTTTTAGGAGGGTTATTACTGTTCAGACAACATATATTTTTTTATTTTTATTTTTAGCAGTGTTTTATGCAACTTCAAAGGGTTTCCTGTAAAATGACACCAAAACTGTGTATTTAGGCCAAAGTATGTGGGAATGGGAAGCTTTTTAATTTGGGTAGGCCAAATCCAGGCGGAAATCCCCAAAAATGGCAAGATCTTAAGAGGTTAAAGCTTCCTATCCTCATTTACTAGCAAGACCAAAGCCTTCCGTATATGGTGTTTTCATGGGCATGGATTATGATAATTGTGAATGAACGTGCACACGAACTACTCCTAATTCTTTTGGATATTTATGAAAGACTTGAGAGAAACTTGGTTCTTCATGGTCATTGTTTACACATTTGGTCATGTTACGTGAGCACAAATAGAGGGTTATAGAGAAAAAAAATTATATTGGATTGCTGATGCAGAAAATTTGGTGATAAAATAGATAAACATTTAAGAGTCTGCTGAGAGGATTTAATAAAAAAATACATTTAGCATTTCATATTAGGATTTAATATTTAACACAAGTGCTGTGTGAACTAGTGATGTCAGAAAGCTTTCTGAAACTTCGGGTCAATTGATTTTACATTGTGCAATAAGCACTTGAAATCAAAATGTTATAGTAATAAGAGAACTTCAGTGTGGGACTTGATCTCAAATATCAAGTGTTTTATATTATTGGCAGATGTGTTAACCACTACACTATGCAGCAATTCTGACATTCCAATATTGGGTGTACTAAATAAATAAAAAAGAGAAGGTGCTTTATCTACAATAGTTGAAATTACAGATTCACCTTTTTTAAAACAATCAAATCTCTTTAAAGGTGCACTCAGTATGTTTTTTTTCCTCTCAATTAGAAACGTTGAAATATAAACTTTAATAACATTTTCTACCATTAAAATTGTAATACAATTTTGTTGTATCAGCTCACAAATTCTACTCTAAGGAATTAGCTTTAATAAGAGAATTATGATTAATTCTCTTATTGGAGTAATATTATTCTCATGTCTTATTGACAATAATATTACACATTTAGGTATAGCTTTGAAGCTAAATAATTTAAAAGCAGAAATGAGATTATTTATTTAAAATATACCAGAGTCAAAATATCATTAAAAGGGAAACATGAATAATGAATCATAATTCATTATAATTAATTATGAACATTTGGATTGGTTAATAGAATCAACTTGATGTAGATGAATTAATATTACAATCAATTTATCTGTTCGTCCAGCGAGCACTCAGTATTCATCGTCTATCAATTCTCAAAAAGTATATTTTTCATGGCCACACAAAAATAACTCTTTCTTAGAATGGAGCTGAGATCGAATCGTTAAACTGACGTTGATTTATGAGCAGACCAGAATCAACTCGCAAGAATGTACACAAAAGCTTTAATTAATTAAAATACGAACACAAAACTAATCTAAACAAAGACATACACACGAATTCACTCATACATGGGAAAGGGAAAATGTCAAATAAAATGAAACCCGGAAAAGAATGGGGAAATGCAGTTATGAAAAGAGTCATTTTGACCATCTGAGAGAACCACAAGTTTCTGAACAGCACCTTTGTTACAAAGGGGTTCTTAGATTACACTAAAAATGTGTTCAGTTAGTTACTGGTACGATACTTGCAATTGCCTTCTGTTGAGAGAGCCCGGAAGCAGTCGCAGGAGAAAGTCTGATGGTTCCTTGAGTCGATGGTGTTCAAGTTGCAATCAATTTCTTCCGCATTGAATGAAGAAATTATGATGAACTGTGGTGTTCATTGACTCTATGGTCGAGGTAGTTACACATGACTTAATGTGTTGAGGCCTGCCGGCCTGTGACCTCGTGGTCAGTCCGGGTGGTCCCGGTCTGACACAACCACCAGAAGAGAGTAGCGCAGAGAGGAAGAGAGTGAGTAAGAGGCGGAATGTGTCTTTTAACTTCTGATGGAGGTCCCTCCTCTTAAGTCTGGCTTGACCAATAAGAAAGGGGCAATTTCCAAGCGGGAAGCTGACTCATTTGTATGATTGGGGTTGGTTTAATTTATACCTTTTTTTGGTCTCTGAATAATTTAGCAAGCATACAATGCATGCTATCATGATTATATATACACCAATGTGCAGGGTGCTGCATGAGGATTAATTTGATAATTCTACATTATCTGGTGGTTCAGTAATAAGGCATGCATAAAACAGTATACAGTACAAAATACACTCTACAAGACAGTAATGATCACATATACAATCTCATAGGGATATACATGTTAATTTATAGAACAGTTTGTCTATAAATGAATGAAGAAAAGTCTGTTATTCTGGACTTTGTGTCCATTTCCTATGGGGGCAAGATTGCTCTGGCATGCAGCTAACCTCCCCTGCTTGGAATGTCCTTTAGTTGCTGGAACTGTGTCAGAAAAGACAGTGTAAAGGCTTGATAATGATCAGTGGGGGAGCAGACATAATGGAGTTGGCTTGGGCCTACTTGGACCTTTCCTTGTTACAGTCTTGAGACATGAGTTGGCTTATTCATTAAATAATTAATAATTGTGTGTCTGATTGGTCCAGATGCTACACCCAACACCCTTTTGCCAGTTTGTGGTTTGTCCCTCCTCTGACAACTGTCAGTAGGTACTCACCACAGCTGACCAGGCCACCCCACAAGCCTTGCCGTTTCAGAGATGCTCTGACCCAGTTGTCTGGTCATATCAATTTGGCCCATGTCAAAGTTGCTCAGGTCTTTACTCCTGCCCTTTTAACTGCATTCAACACGTTGACTACGAGAAATGATTGTTCAATTACCATCTAATCTACCCAGACCTTGATAAGGAGTGGTGGTGGTGGTGTAGTGGTCTAAAGCACATAGCTGTTAATCAGAAGGACACTGGATCGATCCCCACAGCCAACACCATTGTGTCCTTGAGCATGGCACTTAACTCCAGGTTGCTCTGGGGAGATTGTCCCTGTAATAAGTGCACTGTAAGTTGCTTTGGATAAAAGCGTCTGCCAAATGCATAAAATATGTGGCCTTGTGAGGAGATGATCAACATTATTCACTTCACATTTGTGTGTATATACAGTGTATATATATTTACATTTTACAAAACAAATGACATTTAACATTATATGTATCATTAATTTAGTATCTAGATACAGTCCTACAGAATAAAGAGTATATAGATTTTTTGTTCCTAATTTGAAAAATATTACTATGCATCAATCCCCCCCATATATGCAGTATAATTATTTAAATAATCTTTGTATTATTTACAGGTTCTTGTCTTCTTGTGTGCCTTCATCTTGATATAAAAACTGGATCTTTCAGGCTGATGACTTTTGTATTATTAATAATTAATTTACTGATTTCTTTCATCATTTCTGTCTTACATGTTTCATAAAATTTGAATGGCTAGGTAAAATTATGTGAAACATATTACTTGATCCCCTTTGAAGGGGTTGTAATATGAAGCTTAAATTGTAAATATGAAGATATATTTCTATAGTTCTGCTTGATTTTAAGTTGTAATTTCGGCCTCCCCTGATATTGGTCATTCTATTTTGACACATGACCTGAGCAGATCAGGAAAATGTGCTAAAACATTTGCTCATTCGTGCATGTGCATTCTTTCTGTGCATGGACATAATGTATTGTGTTCGCTTTGAGGATCCCCTGATGATCACTGATTAATTCATACCCTGAACACTTGGCCAATTCATGTACCAGAATATATACTGCAGAACAATTCAAGCTCTGAATTTTATTATATTTACCATTCATTGATAACATTCTTGCTTCTAGCTATGGGTGTCATCTTGCTTATCATTTTTATTTTTTATTTGATCTATTTATTTAGACTTTTTTACATTCTGACCTGTATTTGAGAGAAATAGTTGTGTAGTTGAGACTTGATCACTCTTTGATCATTTGATTGGTTTCATCCCAATCCTCCTGTGCCAATGAGAACTCCAGAGAATATATATTGTTTTGTAGTAGTAGATCAGTGTGACAGCTGGCTCAAAGGTAGCCAGAACACAGTAGTGGCTGGCCATCAGTGGAAAGATGCATTTACTTCTATCAAATATGTATCTATTTCCTCCCTGATATATAGGTAGGCTATTGAAAAGTTTTACTCCTGACTCTTTAATAGATCTCCCACCTCCTTTGTGGGTTTTGGTTGTGTTTTCTGTATTACTTCAGGGGCACTGTGGGCTCTTTAGAGGGTGTTACGTGCCTGCAAAAACCTTTTAAAAACACCATGAACATAAACAGACCCAATTCTTTATAGAATGAGAACGCATGTTCTGCACGTGGCTTTTCTTTTACCTGCAATGATGATGCCTTCACAGGGCACTTTGAAGGGAGCACAATCCATGCTGTAGGGTCATTCTAAATATAATTTCATATAAGAATCACTTAATAAGTGGGATCAGAATGACTGTTGTCACCTTTCAGCCCTCTGAAGCTATCACAGTGGAGGATAAATGTCTTCGAGGGGAGTTTATTTATATTTTATCACCAGATAGATAGAGAGCCCAAAGTCTTGTAGTGCAGCTTTAAACCTTAAATTGCAACTTGCGGAAGAACATTTTATGTTAGTAGTGTTTCGGAAGTGCCCTTTTGGCAGATAATATCAAGGTTACCTGAGATTACTTGTGAATTGTAATCAGGTACTGATTACAAATTACATGAAAAAATTTAAATCAGTAACGTAATCTCATAAATTACATTTTGAATAAATCTAATCTGATTACTTTTGGATTACTTTTGGAATACTTTCAGTCTAATTCTATTTTATGTCACATGCATTTGAGCAGGATAATCATTTTAGATAAAATTACAAAGAGGAAGAAAATGTATTCATTCTTTATTACTAACAAAAAAGTTCCTTATGACATTTTTAAAAAGTGCAGTAAACATTACATGAATAAAATAAACTATTACATCGATAAAATAAACATCTGAAAACACTAAAACACTTTAAAACCCTTACTGCTTACTGTTAGCCCATCACCTATTCCAAAAGTGTGGTATATATCTAATGTGCTTCGGGGTAAGATTATGATGATATTGACATGAAAACAATCAATAAATTATCAACTATTTATTGTCTTTGCCTTGTTAATATGTAATCATGTAATCTATAACAAGTAAAGTATTTAAAAATGTAATTTTATCAAATTAAAAGTACTTTATTTTGTAATCTGATCACGTAATCCATATTACATGTAATCTGTTACTATCCAGCACTGCCTGGACATCGCCTGTGTGTGATCATGACTGGGAGATATTCAGAGCCAAATCATTAGATGCTATTTCATGTTGATAATATGTTACTGGATTAAACATTTATAACCAAAATATTATCTAAAAACACTCTTAATTAGGTAAATAAATATTTCAACTTCGTATTTTCAATAACTCAATTGTTATTATGGCTGCGCTCCATTTACAACTTCCTACTAGGAAAAGTGCAATGGAACAATTCCAATTTGGAAATTGTGCAGAAATCTTCAACTCACCCAGGGAGATGTAAATAGTTAATGATAAACATTCACTTGTTTTAAATAATATCAATCAATGAGTCAAAGTTTCCACATTACATGATATTAAAGCTTGTCTAACAAATGTTTGCGGAGACAGGTGTTTAAAACACAGTACATTGTACTCTCTTTTGATAATCATACACTTTTAGCACAAATGCTAGCGTTGCAGCATTGTTCATCAATTTGGTCAGTACAAGACTTCTCACTGGTGACATAATACCAGCTAAACTAATGGAAGGATTGCAGTTTTTCTTCCTTAAACGTCATCTTCCAAGCATCTGGCAATGGATTGCCTTAATTGTCGGAGATTGGAGATATCAATAGGAATATCCTAAATCCATCTTTGAATGGAATGCAGCTTTTGTCCTAAATTGCCCCGTCTCAACTTTTTTTAGAGCACGCTGCATTCATTTGATTAGAAATGAGTATATATTTCCAAGAAAGAAAAAAGGATTATTGTTTTTTTATTGAATATAAAGGTAAAAAAGTGTTGTTGTAGTGCTTTCAATATTTTACAAGGTGAATATAATTTACAAATCACTCCTTTTTTGTTTTTATTAGCATTTGCCATACTGACCCAACTTTGTCAGAATTAAGTTTGTTTGTGATGTGTTTGTTTGTTGGCTGGTCATGTAGGAACGTGGTCAGTTAGATCATTGTTTGGTTCTCAAAGCACTTCACGTGGACTTTAAGAAAACATATTCTTTTGAGTTGTGTTTTGTTACTCATTTGTTTTAGAGATGTCGTCCATTTTCTTTCCCCTTGATCAATCTGCCTGAATGACCTGAAGGCTCCAACATACATACAGTAGTTGGATACAGCCTAAATGTTCTTTATACAAATATAAGTTGTATTATTTTCATTGTGCAGTTTTCATTTATCATGCTAAATAAACTGGGTTCAAATCCTGACCTATTTTTTTCCCCTTGACCCTTTTTATGCATTTGGCAGACATTTTTATTTAATGCAGCTTGAAGTGCATGCAGAGTATAGGCTACATTTATCAGATTGTTTATTTCCTGTGATTTGAACTCATGACCTTATGGCATTGCCAGTAACATGCTCTTCCAGTTGAGTTTCAGGATATCAAGCAAACTTGCAAATGAACCTGACAACCACTAATCACTATGAATTTACATGGTATGTAAAAAGAGCCTAGGAAAATGGTGAGGGTGGGTAAAAAACTGAAAAGCAAATGACCTGTGGAAGGTGCGAATCATTTGATGACCAAATGTAGACATTAATGTTGCATTGTTTTTGTTCATGGACACATATAGGCTGCTTCTGCTTCTTGTTACTAGTAAACAACACATAATTTGCAATTCATCTTCTTAACAAATGTGTCTAAAAGCAAAACATTATTTTGCATAATTGATGGACAGAATAAATGGCCCATGTTGCTTGTTTTTGCATTCCTTAGTTAAATCATACTAATGATTTTTAAGATATGTCCTCTAATCTCCCTAGTTTATCTTCATTCAGATGTTCCAGAAATGAATTAACAATATTATGTTATATTCAGTAGACTTAATTGTATACAGCGAAGCATGGAAATCAACACCATGTACATTTTTTTTTGTTTGTTTTTCTTTCCTTTTTTTTGGTACCGTATCTGTACCACATTTGTAGCAGATTTGTTTTGTAAATAAGTCCTGATGTGACAGCTGAAGGTGAACTGCATTTCTGGAGGTCAAATGTCCTGACCATATATTCAGCAAACTATCATCAGGGTGGAGCATTAAACAAAATATAAAAGGTTGGATGGTACAAGACAGACGACAGTGAAGGAGAGAAAAGGAGACATACATTAAAACCAGCATCTTCTAATCCCATCCCAAAAGGTATGTTTTTGTTCATAATCCCAAGACATGCAGTGTACCACATTTATTTTGCAGGTTGAATGTCTATTATTAGGTAGTTTTTCCTTTTAATTGAACAAAGATTTCAGGTTACATTTAAATTTGTTTTTTTTCACCATTTTTAATTAACATGACATTTCTCTTGTAGTTTCTCAATGAATGTGAGTTCATAAAGTCTGCACATAAAGAATCAATAAAATGCTGTTTACTTTCAAATGGAGTATTGAATGTCCCATCACACTTTCCAATTACCATGATGGGATTTAGGAACATATATTATATCTCTCTCATCTTTTGTTTAGTGACCTCTGTATCCAGTTCATGACCTTCATAAAGTGAAATGGGGAAACTTGGTTACCTGTTTTTACTTTTTGGTAAGTATAGTTTAAATGTCTATGATGATATTTATAATGATCTTGATCAAAATGAGATGATTTAGGCAATCTAAATGTTTAACACTTTACTGTTGAAGAAATAACAGCTTATTGCAGACTGTGTGTGTGTGTGCGTGTGTGTGTGCGCGTGCAAAAGTCCTTGTATCTATTCAAGAAAGTAAAAAACAAATACTAAAATAAATACATAACATACTATTGATTCAATTCAGATATCATTACTCATCATAATTATCTCAATCCTGTTTATGAGAATCATCTTATTGTTTTATTTGAAATGGACACATTGTAAGTTTAAGTATGAACATGAAATAAGCAATATTGTATTTAAAAATCAAACAAGGTTAATAGATGCTGTAAAAATATTTTTATATTTTAGGTCTAAAAAAAACAACCTAATATCGGTTTACTAATATTTAAGATTAGATTACTAATATTACACTTTTAATCTAATCGTGAAGTGTTACTGCATTTTTATATGTTGGAACTGAAACTGGAGAACTTTTAGATTATACGTCTAATAATTTTGTGATAAAGTTTCCATCTGTAGCCTTGCTACAACCTGAATTGAATGGATTTTTTTAGATATCATTGTATTCATTTATTTATTTTTGCAACAGGAGCCATTTCCATTCAGGACTGTACAGAATGCTTGGAAGGTAATATTTATGTACAGTATATATCCAGCTCTAGAAAAAAATGAATGACCACTACAAATGTTCAATTTCTCTGGATTTAAAATTAAAAAAAATATTCTAGTTCTATTCTATAAAGTACTGACAACATTTCTCCCAAATTCCATATAAAAATATTGTCATTTAGAGCATTTATTTGCAGAAAATAGTACTAGAAACTAGTCAAAATAACAAAAAAGATGGCGTGTTTTCAGACCTCGAAAAATGCAAAGAAAACAAGTTTATATTCATTTATAAACAACACAATACTAATGTTTTAACGTAGGAAGCGTTCAGAAATCAATATTTGGTGGAATAACCCTGATTTTCAATCACAGCTTTCATGCATCTTTGCATGATCTCTAGCAGTCTTTCACATTGATGTAGAGTGACTATATGCCATTCCTGGAGAAAAATGAATTGCTGCCATACGTGTACACGAGATGCTGATTTAAGAAACATTTGGAGTGGTCTCTTAATTTTTTCCAGAGATGTTTGTATCATACAAAAACAGATAATGATGTAAATTGACTTATTACAAATTGTAGGAAATATTACAATTAAATAATATTCTCAAATTGTTTCAGTAATGAATGCATGTTTGTGTGTGTTATTTAATTTTTTTTAAATAATCATACATCATGGCTTTTAGTCTTTTTTTCTTTTTTTCATTCCAGTGAAAGATTTTCACTGAGAGTTTTGTTATGCTGTTTGTGTTTTGGGACCCAAGAAAGAACACAATGAAGCAAACTGGCATAATGCTCTAGTGTGTATATAATATTAACATGCAGAAATTGCATATATTCATGTTTTATACAGTTGGGTCCAAACGTCTGAGATAATTTGTGAAAATGGTTCAATTTTTATTATTTTCATTATATGAAATTTCATTTTATATATTATATTATCCACATTATAAATGTGTGAAAAGATTATTTGAAAACAAACATTTCAAATATTCTGAGTATTTGTTAAGTTGACCTTTTTCTTCAATACAGCATGCGCTGGAGCTGACATGAACAAAACCTAGTGATCATGTTATCCAGCATGATTTGAGAATGTTCCCAACTTATAGCATCTTGTGTGCTTAAAAAAAAAAAAAGGCATTTTGATGATCAATGTCACAGATTTGTGACAAAAATCCCACATTTTCAATATTTCCATTTCTGTCATTTTGACCTCATACATGAAACATTAAAATTCTTAGACAAATCAATGTAAGAATAATAATCATATTATTATTATTATTATTATTATTATTATTATTATTAATAATAATAATAATAATAAAATAAATAAAAATAAGTTGAAATCTTAATAATAATAATAATAATATTATTATTATTATTATTATTATTATTATTATTCATCAGAACAAACGTCTAGGTTACGTATGTAACCTCCGTTCCCCAATGGAGGGAACGAGACGTTGTGTCAGAGAAGTGACACTAGAGGTCTCTCTTGAGCGCCGATATATACAGGTCCTTCTCAAAAAATTAGCATATTGTGATAAAGTTCATTATTTTCCATAATGTAATGATAAAAATTAAACTTTCATATATTTTAGATTCATTGCACACCAACTGAAATATTTCAGGTCTTTTATTGTTTTAATACTGATGATTTTGGCATACAGCTCATGAAAACCCAAAATTCCTATCTCAAAAATTAGCATATTTCATCTGACCAATAAAAGAAGTGTTTTTAATACAAAAAAAAAGTCAACCTTCAAATAATTATGTTCAGTTATGCACTCAATACTTGGTCGGGAATCCTTTTGCAGAAATGACTGCTTCAATGCGGCGTGGCATGGAGGCAATCAGCCTGTGGCACTGCTGAGGTGTTATGGAGGCCCAGGATGCTTCGATAGCGGCCTTAAGCTCATCCAGAGTGTTGGGTCTTGCGTCTCTCAACTTTCTCTTCACAATATCCCACAGATTCTCTATGGGGTTCAGGTCAGGAGAGTTGGCAGGCCAATTGAGCACAATAATACCATGGTCAGTAAACCATTTACCAGTGGTTTTGGCACTGTGAGCAGGTGCCAGGTCGTGCTGAAAAATGAAATCTTCATCTCCATAAAGCTTTTCAGCAGATGGAAGCATGAAGTGCTCCAAAATCTCCTGATAGCTAGCTGCATTGACCCTGCCCTTGATACAACACAGTGGACCAACACCAGCAGCTGACATGGCACCCCAGACCATCATTCCTTCTCCCCAGTCTTCCTCCAGACTCTGGCACCTTGATTTCCGAATGACATGCAAAATTTGCTTTCATCTGAAAAAAGTACTTTGGACCACTGAGCAACAGTCCAGTGCTGCTTCTCTGTAGCCCAGGTCAGGCGCTTCTGCCGCTGTTTCTGGTTCAAAAGTGGCTTGACCTGGGGAATGCGGCACCTGTAGCCCATTTCCTGCACACACCTGTGCACGGTGGCTCTGGATGTTTCTACTCCAGACTCAGTCCACTGCTTCAGCAGGTCCCCCAAGGTCTGGAATCGGTCCTTCTCCACAATCTTCCTCAGGGTCCAGTCACCTCTTCTCGTTGTGCAGCGTTTTTTGCCACACTTTTTCCTTCCCACAGACTTCCCACTGAGGTGCCTTGATACAGCACTCTGGGAACAGCCTATTTGTTCAGAAATTTCTTTCTGTGTCTTACCCTCTTGCTTGAGGGTATCAATGATGGCCTTCTGGACAGCAGTCAGGTTGGCAGTCTTACCCATGATTGCGGTTTTGAGTATTGAAACAGGCTGGGAGTTTTTAAAAGCCTCAGGAATCTTTTGCAGGTGTTTAGAGTTAATTAGTTGATTCAGATGATTAGGTTAATAACTCGTTTAGAGACCCTTTTCATGATATGCTAATTTTTTGAGATAGGAATTTTGGGTTTTTATGAGCTGTATGCCAAAATCATCAGTATTAAAACAATAAAAGACCTGAAATATTTCAGTTGGTGTGCAATGAATCTAAAATATATGAAAGTTTAATTTTTATCATTACATTATGGAAAATAATGAACTTTATCACAATATGCTAATTTTTTAAGAAGGACCTGTATATATATATATATATATATACCTCTGTTCTATGAAAAAAGGCCAATGACAGTATTTGCATATCCCGCCCCCGGACATACGGGTATTTAAGCGGGCCGAATACGGGAGTTTATTCAGGATTTTTCTGAGGAGCCGGAAATGGTCCGGCCACAACAGTGGCTTGGCTCAGCGACATGGCGGGGAAGACACAACGTCTTGTTCCCTCCATCGGGGAACGGAGGTTACATACGTAACCTAGACGTTCCCCTTCTGTCGCTCTCTCCACGTTGTGTCAGAGAAGCGACAGTAGAGGTCCACTTTTACAAATGCCATCTGCTGAGCAGTGTACGTGGACTGCTAATACAGGAGCGGGCAGGTATTTCTTACGTGCAAAGGTGACCAGCTGTATCACGCTGCACGTACCCTTCCCCAATGCCCCATTAAAGCCATCAGAATCCTTCTGGTTACCCTGGAGAGGGGAACAAGGTGATGTTTGCCAACCTGGAAATGGGCCAAGCCTGGCTGGGCCTCTTTTCTCTCTAGGTTTCTCGCATAGAGCAACTACAGCCGGGGCCCTTACATGCATTAAGGGAAGGGGGTCTTACCCCATTTCCTATTCTTTCAGGGGGAGAAGACCCTGTGAAGACCACACCTACCCTGCAGGGGAGGCAAAGAGTGGCGAATACATCACATGGCCGCTTAGGACCTATTCGGGAAAGTTGGCGCGGTGGTAGATCCAGCCTTGTAGAGGGGGGAAGCTTACAGCACGGCGACCGAGGCAGCTGTAACTGCCTAAGGGAGACACAGGAGTCTGCTCGTGAGGGGACAGTACTGCAGAATTACACACAGGGGGAGTCCGAACAGGACTCCACTATTTTACCTCGGCTGAGGGAAAGGGCGCTAGGTGCAAGCGATTCACCCGGCCAGATCGTCAGCGTGTTACAGAGTTCTACGGGCTCGGACCTAAGAAAACACAGGACGATACCGACTCAATTCGGAGATTGTAGAATCTCCGAAAGTGTTAGGTGTTGCCCATCCTGCTGCTCTGCAGATGTCTGCTAGGGAGGTGCCCTTGGCCAGTGCCCATGATGACGCAACACTCCTGGTTGAGTGAGCTCGGACCCGCAAGGGGGGGGTCACGGCCTGGGTGTGATAAGGCAGGAAATGGCGTCGAGAGGCGTGAGGACGATCGAGAGATCCCAGGAGGGAAACAGGTTAGGCCGGGAGGGAGTTAGCCTCCGGGCACCTTTTAGGAACCTGGTAATTAAGTCGTGCTTACCTAGAGACTTGCCGTCTATCGTGTCGTGGTGAGCCACGATGGCAGCGACATACACCTTGAGGGTGGAGAGGGACAGCCTCCTCTCCAGCCTCTCCTGTAGAAACACGAGCACTGACCTAACCGTTCACCTCTGTGGGTCTTAAGCCCGGGAAGAACACCAATTTGCGAACGAGTGCCACTTGAGGGCATAAAGATGCCTGGTAGACAGGGCTCTGGCTTGGTTGATAGTATCTATGACTGTCGGTGGTAGACCGGCTAGATCTTCCGCATCCCGTCCAAGGGCCAGACGTGGAGGTTCCAGAGGTCTGGGTGCGGGTGCCAGAGCGTGCCCCTTCCCTGGGAAAGGAGGTCCTTCCTCAGGGGAATTTGCCAGGGAGGGGCTGTCGCGAGGAGCGTGAGGTCCGAGAACCAAGTCCGGGTGGTCCAGTTGGGGATGACTTGCTCTTCGTCTTCCCTGACCTTGCACAGCACCTGTGCAAGAAGGCTCACTGGGGGAAATGCGTACTTGCGCAGCCCTGCGGGCCAGCTGCGTGCCAAAGCGTCTGCCCCGAGGGGAGCCTCTGTCCGGGCATACCAGAGTGGGCAGTGGGAGGTTTCTTGGGAGGCAAACAGGTCTACCTGGGCCTTGCCGAACCTGTTGCACGCTCGTTAGAGAGATGTGCTGACATTGAGACTGAGTCTAACTCCTATGCTGAGAAAAGAGATGCTCTAAACGGGGCAAGCTCACTCTTTTCCCAGTTGACCTGAAGCCAAAACGGCTAAGGTGCCTAAGCACTCGGTCTCTGTGTGCGCATAGTAACTCTCAGGCCAGGATGAGGGGACAGAGACAGGCCAAAGGGGAGGACTTTCGTACTGATACGCCCGACCGCCGAACCCAAACCGTAGAACGGGTTGGCGTCGTGGCAGGATCGAGACATGAAAGTACGCGTCCTTCAGGTCTACCGCTGCAAACCAATCTAGATGCCAGCCAGAATTTTGTTTCTGGGGGAGCATTTTGAACGGGAGTTTGGACAGAGCCCGGTTGAAAACTCACAGGTCCAAGATCGGTCGTAAGCCGCCGCCTTTCTTGGGTACAATGAAGTAAGGGCTGTAGAAACCCTTCTTTGTTTCGGTTGGAGGGACAGGCTCTATCGCATCTTTGATTAGCAGAGATGTGATTTCTTCGTGCAGGGACTTGGCATGTTCGCCGTATACTGCGGAAAAATGGACGCCCACGAAGGGGGCAGAGCCTGGAAAACTGAATTGCGTAACCGAGTCGAATGGTCCGGTGCAGCCAGCGTGACGGGTTGGGCAGTGAAAGCCATGCCTCTAAACTCCGTGCTAGGGGCACCAAGGGGACGAGTATTTTGGACGTACCCGTCGGGGCTTCGCAGCGGGGCGGAACAGGTAATACGGCGTCGGGAGGCAGTGAAGCGTCCCGAGGCTCTGGTGCTGAGAACAGACTCGAAGCACTAACCTTGCTCTGCGCACCCGGCAGGGGGCGGGTTCGTGACTGAGGAGGAGGTCTGATGTTGGCGTCCTCTGGACTCGTCTGAACCGGCCGGCCGGGGAACAGTCATGGGGCTGAAGGCGGACTGTGGCCACGTCCAGCATGCCGGGACTGTTGAGACCTGGAAGCAAAGTGCCATGAGAACGGCCTTTGCAGGCCAGGTAACCCAGAGACAAAAGGAAATAGCTCTATTATTGAAAATGTAATGAATTTAACAAAAGATTCTCCTCCCGACCCTCCACCGGGGAACGGAGCGGTCTTACCAGCTCTGGAGCTACGGTCTCGGTCTCTGGGTCAATCATTTCTGGAGCGTCTGGGAGCCTTCCGGGTCCTTGAGGGGGTCCGTGAGACGAGGGGCGTCCAACTTCTGCAGGGAGCTCAACGCTGGGGCTGAGAGCTGGGCCCAGTCTCTTTTGTTAGTTGAGGCGGATCACCACTTTCTTTCTTTCTTGAAAGCCACAGGAGGACGCCCTCAGTGAGCAGACAGGGCATGGCCCCTGGCGGCAGGTTTGCGGCAGGGCAGGATGTGTGAAATAGCCTCTGTCTGTTTCTTCACCACTGAGGACTGCTGGGCGGAGTCATCAAGTGGTGTCGCCAAATGGACGGAGCTGGGAAACGGGGGTGTTTTGAGAAAGCGTGCTTTGTCTGCCTCCTGTACTGCGACCAGGTCCTGTCCATGCGTTGCGTTTCTGGACCACGGGGGGTGGCCATCGCCTGTTTGAGTGCAGTTCCTGCGGCACGTCATGAACAGGACTACCCAAGTGCAGATTTTGAAGTGCCTTGGCCCGATGGACTTGCAGGAGGGGGCCATGGCGTGCAGGGGGGAGTGGTCTGGGACTGTTCTACCACCGAGGGTAGCGAGAGCGGAGGAGCGAGGAAGCTGGGCTTGCTCAGCTCGTCACGCACGTCTGGGAAGGAACCGGGGGGGGGCATGGCTGTGAGCGGCGCACATGCCTGCGGAACCAATTAAGCTCGGGGAAGCATAGTGGACCTCCGTGCGTCAGGCTCAGACTGGGCGGCAGACCCGAAGGTGGTGGCCCAGGCGAGTTATCCGCATCCGATGCCGCTGTTACACTCTCCGATACAGCGGTGATGTCATCATCCAATGCCAGGGAGCTCGAGGGACCGGACGGTAGGCCGTTAAGCAGACCGCACTAATCCCAAGCTCGGGGGAAGCAGGCAAGCATGCCGGGGAGGCGGGAGATTTCGAGGGGATTTACCCGGCGAAAGCGTCCCATTATTCTCCCCAGATTGTCTTTCATCACCAGCGGCGCCTGCCTCAATCCCGTAGGAAGGAGGCGAGGTGCGGGGGGCGGCTGAAATGGCTTTCTCTCACTACAAGAGAAAGCAGAGATCGCAATGCTGCCGCGGTTATGTTCTCACACTGAAAACATAACCCATTGGAGAGAATGCTCATCCCGAGCTCGGACAGAAACAAGCAAGCGTGCCTGGGAGGCGGGGGGTTTTGAGGGGGTTCACCCGGCGAAACGGAGCCCGTCATTGTCCCCAGATCGTCTTCATCGCCCGCGTCGCCTGCCTCAATCCCGTAGGAAGGAGGCGGGGCGCGGGGGGGCGGCTGAAGTGGCTCTCTCTCACTACAAGAAAAAGCCTACGACCGCAATGCTGTCATGGCTATGTTCTCGTACTGAAAACATAGACCATTCATAAAAACGCTGCCTGCGTGTGATCGCAACCCAGGTATGCAAGGCAGTTTTTATGACCCTCAGAGGTGGGGAAAAATCAACCGCATCCAGAAACTACACAGGGGCGGAAAAATCGTCTTTAAAAAGACGCGTCCTGAGAAGGACGTTCAACGCCGCTGTGTTTTGCTCTTTTTAGAGTGAAATGACTCTTTTAGAATAACTCTTTCGAGTTGTCTGTGCTGTCGAAGCGCCCAGGGGCAAAAATGCACAGCCGTGCATGAAGAAGAAAGTTGCTGTTGTGCGCCGTAAAGTCCAACAGCATGCAGAGCGTCAGAGGATTTAAACAGGAACTTGGTGTGTAACTCGCTGCAACTGCGTACACGACCATCGGCTCTGAAGAAATTTTCTGAATGAACTCCCGTATTCGCTCCACTTAAATACCCGTATATCCGGGGGCGGGATATGCAAATACCGTCTGCCAACTTCTCATCTGCCTTTTTTCATAGAACAGAGGTATATATATATATATATATATATATATATATATATATATATATATATATATATATATCGGCTCAAGAGAGACCCCTAGTGTCGCTTCTCTGACACAACGTGGAGATAGCGACAGAAGGGGAACATGAAGTATTAACCTGATAATGAAGGAAAATGTTTTAGGTTTCCAAATTGGCTTTGGGTTTGTCAGACTTCAAACTGAACATGAGGGTTGCAGATGTTGTAATGGTCATCAGTATGCTGACACATACAGGGTATTATGTGTGCATGTATAAATCCTGACTGAATCACTTTTCTTGAATGTGTTTCAGAAAACTTGGCCTTAAGAGGTCATGCTACACAGTCATCCATATATTACCACAGACCAGCAGAAAAAGCCATAGATGGTGTAAGAAAGGCCCCGGGCTCAGCCACATCCTGCTCCATGACAGAAGATGAAATTAGCCCATGGTGGAGGTTGGATCTTCTGGATATTTATTTAGTTAGAACAGTGGTTATTACTAACAGAGCAGACTGCTGTCCTGAACAAATCAATGGAGCAGAGATTCGCATTGGAAACTCCCTGGAAAACAACGGCAACAACAATCCCAGGTAATACAGTTATTCATTAAATCAGTTTAAACTTCATAGAGGACAGCAGTAGTGTTTTAAGATAAAAATTCAACACATATTACATTTACATTAATGCATTTGGCAGACGCTTTTATACAAAGCGACTTACAGTGCAATTATTACAGGGACAATTCCCCCCAGAACAACCTGGAGTTAAGTGCCTTGCTCAAGGACACAACGGTGGTGGCCATGGGGTTAGAACCTGTGACCTTCTGATTAACAGAAGGTCACAGGTTCTAACCCCATGGCTTCTGATTAACAGCCTAAATTGCAGAAGTGGACCGCCATTGATGACATTTAATTTGCATCTTTGCAGGTTCCCGATCACAATTATGATATAATGCATTTCTCATATCTACTTGTAACAAAAAAAAAACCTTTCACAGAGCACTTCACATCTCTTACAGCAAAGAAAAGTACTAATGTGGCATAATAAATTGTAAAGTTTGCATTTACATACATCCCCTTTTCCTGTATGAAAAAGTGTGGGGGATAAACATTGGTTTTAATCAGGGCAGTGTTGTGACAAAGACATTACCATAGTGACATTTTGCATACATCATGAAAACATCATTGTCATTCCATTCTCACCTTAGTTCGGAGATTTGCATAGGCTCAGCAATTTTCTGATTGCACAAAATGTTTCATAATACTTATATAGTATATTTTAACTAAACTAATATATTTATAATGTTTATATATCATAATGATATTTTAGATCCCCTTACCCAACCATATTCCTAAACCTAATTAGATTAGATTCAACTTTATTGTCAGTGTGCGAAATACAAGTACAGAGCCAATGAAATGCAGTTAGCATCTAACCAGAAGAGCAAATAGCAATTTGTATATGTATATTGTACATATGTATTTGTACATATGTATATGTGTGAGTATGTACAATATGGGTTTTTTGAGTGCAAAGTTATTATGTAGAGAAGCAGATACCAGCTCAATGCAAATGTCTATGAATACAGTACAAATGAAGAAACATAAAACTGAAGGTGCATAGTACAGAATGAGGTATAAATATGTAAATATATTTATATGGCTGGTGACCATAACATTGCAAGCAGCATCAGGAGGTAGAAGTTATGTGGATGTAGTGGGGCAGTGGTGGCTCTGTGGTTGAGGCACAGAGTTACTGACCAGAAGGTCTGGGCTTCAAGCCCCAGCACCACCAAGATGCCACAGTTGGGCCCTTGAGCAAGGCACTTAACTTCAGGTTGCTCTGGGGGGTTTGTCCCTGTAACAACTGCACTGTAAGTCGCTTCGGATAAAAGAGTCTGCCAAATGCATAAATGTAAATGCAAATGTAAATGTAAATGTAGTGTTCAGCGTTTAGTGTTCAGTAGGCTGACAGCTGAGGGAAAGAAACTGTTCCTGAGTCTGCTGGTGCGACAGCGAAGACTCCTATAGCATCTCCCAGATGGCAGCGTTTATTGTGAATGTCTTTGATGGAGGGTAGCTGGAAACCAGTGACAGTGGCAGTTTTCACCACCCGCTCGAGTGTCTTCTGATCTGAGACAGTGCAGTTTCCATACCACACTGTGATGCAGTTAAGATACTTTCAAAAGTGCAGTGGTAAAAGTTCAGTGGGGGGACAGGTGAGCTTTTCTTAGCTTCCTAAGGAAGTAAAGGTGCTGGTGCGCCTTTTTGATCAAAGTGGAGGTGTTGTAGGTCCAGGAAAGATCCTCAGAGATATGGACACCCACGTCCTAATTTGTTGGTAGTCCACAATAAGAACCTTGGTCTTCTGGGTATTGAGTGTTTGATTGTTGTTGGTACACCACACTGCCAGGCGCTGTACCTGTTCCTTGTAGGCTGTCTCATTGCCGCCGCTAATCAGGCCTACCACAGTGGTGTTATCTGCAAACTTGATTATGGAGTTGGAGCCATGCTCAGGTATGCAGTCGAGGGTGAAGAGGGAGTAGAGGATTGGACTCAGCCCTGTGGTGCACCAGTGTTTAAAGTGAGGGTGGAGGATTTGTGGTTGCTGATCCTAACAGACTGTGGTCTGTTAGTGAGAAAGTCTATGGTCTTGTTGTAGAGGGAGGGGCTGATGCCAAGATCAGTGAGCTTGGAGATCAGCTTGGATGGGTTCACAGTATTGAAGGCAGAACTGAAATCAATGAATAGTATCCTGACATACGTGTTATTTTTGTCCAAGGGAGTCACGGCAGGGTGAAGAGCTGAGGCAATAGCATCCTCAGTTGATCTGTTGGGTTTGTAGGCAAACTGATAGGAGTCCAGTGTTGGGGCAGACATGTATTCTGGTGGGAGAGGACCAGCCTCTCAAAACACTTTGCTATGATGGGAGCAACAGGGCGGAAATCAATGAGAACCACTGTAGCAGCATTTTTTGGTACTGGTACAATGGTGGCTGTTTTGAAGGAGGTGGGGACAATGAACTGGGCCAACAAAAGGTTGTAAATGTTGGTGAAGATGTCAGCCAGCGGTTCTGAGCAGGCCCTGAGCACTCGGCCTGGGATGCCATCAGGGCCAGCAGCTTTAAGCGCATTCACTCTGCTCAGGGTGGAGCACACATCACTGGAGAAAAAAGTGAGTGGCAGGTCATCAGGTGGGAGCTCAGCTTTTATGGGTTGTTCTGCGTTTCTGCGATCAAAGCGAGCATAAAAGGTGTTTAGTTTGTCTGGGAGGCTGGCATTACTGGTTGGGGGGGGGTGCTGTTCGCTGGTTTGTAGTTTGTGAGGTCATGGATGCCTGTCCACATATGTCGAGGGTCATTGTTTGTAAAATTTACCTCAATCCGCAGTTTGTAGTTGTATTTGGCTGCTTTAATTCCACTCTTCAGATTGGCCCTGGATAAATTGTAGGCTTCCCGGTCACCAGATCTGAAAGCAGCATCACGTGCCATCAGCAGGAGTCGGACATCCTTGTTCATCCAGGATTTCTGATTGGGGTATGTTTTAATAGTTTTATGGGTGGTTATCATGTCGACACACCTGTTGATGTGTTGCAGAACAGAATTTGTGTAGCGATTAATGTCGGTGTGGGAGTCCTGGTTGGCCTGAGAAGCAAAGCACATTCCAGTCGGTGTTCTGGAACTCATGCTGTAGTGAAGAGTCAGCTCCTTCCAGCCACAATTTTACAGTCCTCACTGTGGGTTTCACATATTTGATGATGGGGGTGTATTTGGAGAATAGGAACGGGGACAAGTGCTTGATTGGATTGTCCAACATGGGGGAGGGGGTGGCTTTGTAGGCATCAGAGGTGTTTGTATAAACATGATCAAGAGAGTGTTGTCTCCTCTTGTAGGGCAAAAAGAAAACGCTTTGATAAAATTTGGGGAGTGCCGTTTTCAAATTGCTGTGATTGAAACCGGCAGCAATGATAAAAGCTCTGTCCGGATGCATTGTTTACAGTTTACTAAAAACAGAAGGGAGTTCCTTCATGGCTAGCTTAGCATTAGCATCCAGGGGTACATATACTGCAGCGATTATGGTAGATGCAAATTCACGGGCCAGGTAAAAAGGTCTGTACTTGATAAAGAGGTACTCAATATCAGCAGAACAGTGGGATTTGGTAATAACAGCATCGATGCACCACGTTCTGTTTACATACATGCAAACACCCCCACCTTTGCTTTTACCCACAGCCGTTCTGTCAGCTCTACGGATAGTGCACTCCTCTAGCTCAATCACGCTGGTTGGAATGGTGCTATTGAGCCAAATTTCTGTGAAAACCATAACGTTGCAGTCCAAAAACATTCGCCAAGTAATCCGAGGCCATAGTTCATCGATCTTATTTGCCAGAGACCGTACATTAGCGAGAAAGATGCTCGGTAGCACTGGGTTTTAGCTTTAGCTTAGCCACTTATTAACAATATAATCACTTATTAACAGTATAAAACATCATTGGTAGGTAAATCACCATAATTGCATTTACTCTATAATAAAACATTTTTTGGGAAGACCTAACCCCACCCCTTGGCCTAAACCTTACAAATAATCAGCTGTGGCTTGTTTATATGAGCAAGTAGGGTAGAGCCCCACCAAAATATTCATCCACTTGAAAACAGATCCATACTATAAAAAGCAGGCCTAGTAAAAGTTATTCTATTTCTAAGTCGAAATTTTACTGAAACATCTGTTAAGCCACAGTCACACTGGGCTTTAAGTATGAAAAATTATCTTGAACATCACCCGCAAATGGACAGGCTGTGATGTCACACTCAAGGGGTTCTTGTTTTAATAAACAATAAGGGCTCTATTTACATGACCATGCTAGGCAAAGCTAGCATATTTTTGTGAGAGTGCTAATCGTAAATGCAATTTTTGTTCCAGTGCAAAGTGCAAGAGGATGTGGGAGAGTGTTTGCACTGTCTCTGGGTTTATGGGCGCAAGCTGTGGGTGTATTTTATGTAAATAAAGTGCCACAAAGCCCATCTAAACTCGGTGCAAAGTTTAAACGCAGTTCCTGCATTTGCAGTTTGAGGCTACAATCAGCAGATCACATCTGTTACGTTTTCTCCCAGTCTAGGGGTCGGGAAGAAAACTAACAAGTTAAAAGGAACTTACAGAAAAAAAAAATAAATAAAAAAAAAAAAACACCCCACACACGTTTTGAGGTCTTCACTGCTGTCCCAGCCACCAATAACCACAACAGGTTACAAAAACAGTTTACAAGTTTATTGTCCTCTATTACATACAAATCAAAGGGAAGCATAAAGGCTTCAAGAGGGGACCAGGCCAAAATAACAAACAAAATGAGTCTAGCTGAAAGGGAGGCACAAACTACTTAATAAATTAACAAATCTTGCCTCACTCCCTACCTAGCCATAAACAAGAGAAAACAGGTTTAAAAACAAAAAAAAAAGTAGTAGTGCACCAATCAGAGCTGCTCAGCACTCGATCTTAATCATTCACAGCTGATGTAAATTAACCTGGTTGGGATGACAGGGAACACAAGGGAGACAACAGAAAACATACAAAAAAATAGTCAATATACATGCAACTTCTACATCCACAGATGTAACAAGGAAATAAAAGAAAGATACACCCTGGGGCGTAACATATCAAAGATCTATCAACCATTTTTAGTACTAGCCATGATTTTGTGTCAGTTGATCAATAATAATAATAATAATAATAATAATAATAATATGCTTGTTTTGAATAGCACCTTTAATAGCTCAAGGATGCTGTACAGAAATTTAACTATTTTTGCCAGTGCTGCTCGATTCACATGTTGTATATTCTCTTTCAGCCTCTCTGGGACTTTAGGCTCTAGTCCTGGTCGCCCGTGTCTCACCTGCTGGAAATATGCTGTGCTTCTCTATGAGTCGCAGAATGGGACGATTGTATACAGATCATTTGCACAATCATATTCTTATAAATATTCTGTTTTTATTTATAATAACATAGCTTGACTAAAAATGTAATATATAAGGGGATGCAGATGCTGCAATAACTGGAGAAGAACCTCAGAATTAAATCACACTCGACCCAGCCCATTAGAGCTTTGCACGGAAATGTTGCCAACCTACTTGCTTTAAGACTTAATGCATGTTTGCATGTAAATATTAAAACTTTATGGCTTCACAGACACTAACATATTCAAAATGTTAAAATATTCTGTCTACTCACTTTCTTGCAATGATAAAAATGCACAGCTTTGAAATGTGTTCTTTATATTGAGCCAATCGGTCAGTGTGAGACATTCAAATCAGTCACACATCTTCTTGTCATACAAATAATCAGATGACCCACATTCGATTGCATTTTAATGGAGGTGAATGGATTGCAAAATGTAGTGTGACCACACCTGCTGCCAGTATTTGCAAATAGAAACATTTAGTGTAATTTGAAACATTACTTTATTTAAAATGTTAAAAAAATATATTTTATTAGTATTATATTAAAGGGGTCATGACATGGTTTTTTTTATTGTATTATTATGTTCCCTTAGGTGCAATTATAGTATTAATATATTTTTTTTTAAGAAAAACTTTTAAAATCTAGTGATTTATGACCTTTTCCCACCCTGTTTCTCATCCTCTGATTCAAACAGTCTGTTTTGGGGGCGTTTTCCATTTAAGACTTCAGTGTTAACGCCCACTGTTATGATTGGCTAACGTCAGTGCCTATGTATCAATTATTGACGCCCCAGCCAGAACAATATGCAAGTAAACTAAGTAAAAACACTGTGATTATTCATAATGAATGAAATTGCGCTTTAAAAAGTAGTTTAAAGTTTAAAATAGATTACTTACAGTTTGCGTCGTCGTTGTTCCCAGAATAGTCGGCACGGACTTATCTTTCAGCAACAGTTTTCTGGCAAAGCCAGCATCATATTGAGATTTGTTCTCAAAACAGTCATCCTTAAAATGTACAGAACAAACGCTTAAGTTAACCTTGCTGTGACTGGGGCGTCCGCAAAAAATAAACTGCATCCATTTTTCCCTGGCGTCTGGATCTTTCGACAGCTTATTCAGAGTTTTTGTTTGACCACAGCCAGGAACAGCACATCTGTGTGGCATCGTAATTTTTCTGTTCACAAGTAGTCTCTGTCAGAGCTCGCTGTCCATCGACTGAACACTTGTGAGGCGACGGCGATACTGAAATGAGCGTAGTTGTCTTGCGCTTAAAGCGTAGTTATCTTGTGCTGGAGGCGGTCATATGCAAACGCTGTTACGTCACTTCTAACCGACACGTCACTTCTAACCATGAATCCAGAACGAGCTGTATTTTGAGCTTGATTAAATAAATGATTCGTTTAGAATGGGGAGGACGTCTTAAAATATTAAACTTGCAGGACGTTTTAATGATACAAAGACCTCTTATATACCAAAAGATCAAGGCAAATTTGGTTTCTCATGTCATGACCCCTTTAACATAAGAGTTCCCCCAAAATGTGCAAGAATGAACCTAGTGGGGAAGTATGGTGATTTGTTAGAACATGAAGGCAGCATAAGAAAACGTGTTCTTCTTAAAGACCTCACAATTAATATTGTGTTGCTTTCCATTCAAAGTAAATTATGGGATAGATGCTTCCAATACTTGGAAAAGGACGCATAGGCAAACAAAACTGCATTGCTCATGATTGTCACCATTGACGCCTCTGCTCTACAAGTGATTATAAAAATAGCATAATTTAATATATTTTACAAACTAAAATAGTGGATTTCAACATGAGTTTCCAAGTTGGAAGTCTGACTTCAAGTGGTGATCCATTGCACATTTACAAGCAGGATGTTGGAAATTCAGACTCTCTGGGTTGAATGGAATGGAGCATTCGAGAGATACTTTGTGGTGGAATTATGCAACAACACCTGCAAAAATCTGTTCCACCTTTTTATGTGGTTATGAGCCGCTACAGTTCATAATACAACAACAATATAACCAACCAAATATATAAAAGATATAACAAGCAAGTAAAAGTACAGTTACAATACTTTATTCCAAACATGATAAAAAAGCAGTATTAAAAATTCCAAACAATGTATGTTGCATTTAAAGTCTTCTTAAAACATATGATAGCTCCAGAGTGAAACTGAAGGATTTAATCACTGAAAAACGTTATTGTTGCGTTAAGACCTACATTTAGACCTACATTCCTTACAGTAGCCATCATACATGGTCTCTGGAGATCCAGAATACATTGCACATATAGCATGGATTATGTTTGTGATTATATATATGATTGTTTTCTAAATGTTTTTAAGCTGCAAATTGGACATTCTGAAATTTGATTTGTGTCCCACGACATTTACCAAACAATGAACAAAGAAACAATAAATAAACAAAGCAATGAGTGAATGATGACATAATTGTCCATTCATTTCATGATGGTTTGGTGGCACAGGAAAAAAGTCACTATTTGAGCATTTTATATAACAATGAGAGTGTGTAGTGTTAAAAGTTGTATACCAACATATGAAATCAGACAGTGAATTATACAGAACTGCACTCTTTAAAGATGAATTGATTGTTTTGAACAGGTGAATTGATTGTCTTTTTCATGATATGTCTTTAGATGTGCTATAATTCCTACTATTGAAGCAGGTAATTCTGCCACTTTCTCATGTGTAATGGAGGGTCGCTATGTGAACGTGTTTATTCCTGGACGTCAGACTTGTCTCACTCTGTGCGAGGTAGAAGTCTATAAAACAGGTAATTTATGACACCTACTGTAATTATGTTTTGTTTAATTATGTTCTGATTGTGGTGTACCACTTGCCAATTTTTCATCTGATTTTAGCTGAAAACTTCAATAAGCTACATAGTCATTGGAGGTACGAGCAAAGGTCTCTCATCTTATCTATGTCTCCAAAAAGTAATACAGTACATACATCAAAAAAGTAAAACATTCCTAGAGAAAATACCATCCATCCATTCATCTTCAGCCACTTATCTGAAGTCGGGTCGCAGGGCAGCAGCTCCAGCAGGGGGCCCCAAACTTCCCTATCCCTAGCTACATTAACCAGCTCTGACTGGGGGACCCCGAGGCATTCCCAGGCCAGTGTGGAGATGTAAGCTCTCCACCTAATCCTGGGTCTTCCCCAAGGCCTTCTTCCAGCTGGACGTGCCTGAAACACCTCCCTAGGGAGGTGGCCAGGGGGCATCCTTACCAGATGCCCAAACCACCTCAACTGACTCCTTTCAATGCAAAGGAGCAGCGGCTCTACTCCGAGCTCCTCACGGATGACTGAGCTCCTCAATCTATCTCTAAGGGAGAAGCCCGCCACCCTCCTGAGGAAGCCCATTTCGGACACTTGTACTCATGACCTAGTTCTTTCGGTCATAGAGAAAATACATCACATATTACATTTTTTCAAAAGCTAGAGAATAAATATATATAAGATTGGTACACACGATACAGTCACGTTTAGCTGAGATTATTGGGAGGGTGGGGGGCTGCATCACTGATGTTTATCCCTGTCAGGCATGCAGAACTTCTTGAGATTGATTGTGTTCATTCTGTGCGTATGACACTCAAAGCACTTTGCTTTCTGGGGAAGCTGATGCCGGTCCCCTCTCCTCCATGTATCTAGCAAGGTCAGGATACAGAGCACAGACAATTTGGGGATGATTTGCCACCGGCTAAAGCGTGCGTCTCTCATCTTCTCCATCACCAGAGGCTTCAACTGTTCATTGTGCCCAGGGCAATTTGTGGCCCACTCCGGTGCACTACTATTGTTCACATTCAGCAGTGGGGATGATATCAGGGATATTTTGTCACTGGGCTTTCATTAGCGAGACAGGTACAGGACAGTTGAGACGCTTGCAGAAATTTCCCTCTGAGGGCAGGAAAATGGGACATGCAGCCTCTGAGACGGAGTTGCTTGAAGTTTCGCGCTTAAGCCTAAAAAAATGGTTTGAAATGTTTGAATTTACTGTGTTGGCGCACCTCAGAGTCTGTCATTCTTTCCAGAGCTGCACGTGCAGCTTATTATGACTTGATGTTCTCTCTAATCAGCAAGAGTCCAGATCTCCAGCACTGCTGCTTTTGTGGTGCTTGTTAAACATGCTGCACCAAAAATTGGTGTGTTGGTCACCAAGTTATCTGCCCAGGAAATTGGCACGAACTCCATTAACAGGTTCTGCTAAGATTGAACGCCTTAGCTCACAAATCACCAGCTAGATGCACATATGCATTCCCTCCCTTACACTTGCAACACCGAGTGTCGTCCATGATTTGGAAAGGCAAGGAAACTGTGTTGCTGGTTGTGCTGCAAAACAACAATTGGTTCCCAGAGATGAAACAGCTGTTGGATGCTCACATGGGAAATTCCATTGTGGAGGGATCTGCTCTCACAAGTCAAGGCACCATCTATCATCCCGAGTTGGAACTGTGGAGAATTCATATCTGACCCCTAAACTGGGCTCATCTGGCACAATAGGGTTATCATAGCTGGTGCTCGACACCATACTTCAGGCCAGGGCCCCCTTAACAAGCGACTTTAGCGAGTTCTCGCTGACAAGACCATATGCTGGGTTCAGTCCATCCACATTAAAAGTGTATGTCAATCCCACCATGACACACTTTGTCACCTTTGGGTTATTTCTCTGTGGGCAAATAGCAAAAGGTCAGTAAGTTCTTGTGAGGAGCGAGACTGCTGAGAAACTCTTGTCCCGCTTCTGTCTTGTTATTTACTTAGCCATTCTAATTAATGTTTTTACGTGTTCCCTGTTTAGGGAGTAGGCTTATCTGATCATATAAGTCAGTTCAGGCTGACAGAGCAGCTCTTTGTTTGCTTTGGAGGCTGTTCAAAAGGTTTGGCTGTCTCCAAGAAAAGACTTTTGTCACAGCATTGTTGGTGCTACTCCGCTCCCATAGGGGTAAAGGCCCATTCTACCAGAATAATGGCTCCCTTCTAGGCTTAGGCCAATGGTTTATCCTTGCAGGACATTTGTCTGGCTGCAGGCTGAGCTTCCCTGTCACCTTTGCCCTAACTGGGTTAGTGGCATTTTTCTATTTTTTCCCCCCACTGCAGTGTGGATGCATATTTCTTCATACTGTATGTGAATGTGTTCATAAGCAATGTCTCACTACCCAGTGGCTAGTGTCATTGTTGTCTTCAAAACCACTCATGGGAATTTTGGTTCTCCTCCCTCATCCCAAATGTTTTTAGAGCCTCAACTTGGATATACTGCACCACAGCAAACTTAATAAAAAAGTAATGATAAAATCTATAATAAATCTAATATAAATTCTACACAATTTATCTGGCATAAAGGGCTTCAGAGATCATCACTCCTGGGTGGAGCTACCCATAGTTTTAGGAACTGACGCAGCATCTCATTCCCTCCTTTCAGGGAACCAAGGTTACAGTTTTAACCAGTGCATTTTCAAACCAGCTGGCCTTATAATTAACCATTTGAAAAAAGTTATTTGCTCTGATTTTTCAAAACCCTAAATATTCTGTTTTTTCCAGGTTTAAATGAAAAAAAAAATATATCAATGTATTAAAATCCATGAGATTTTCAATCTCAGAATTTTGCACTCCACTGTAAATCCTGTCTCTTAGACCCAAAACGTAAAGATTAACAGATGTTATGTAACATATTTTAGAAATATTTTAATGGTCTTCAGACTGAAACATACAGGCATTGTGTGTATATGGATAAATCATGACTTAAACACTTGTCTTGAATTTGTTTTAGAGAATTTAGCATTAAAAGGACAGGCTACACATTCATCCCTATATTATCATTGGGCAGCAGAAAAAGCCATCGATACTGTACGATATGCCCCAGGTGAAGCCACATTCTGCTCCATTGCAAATTATGGAATTAGCCCATGGTGGAGGTTGGATCTTTTGGGTAAATATAATGTTAGCACAGTGGTCATCACTAGCAGAGCAGACTGCTGTCCTGAACAAATAATTGGAGCAGAGATTCGCATTGGAAACTCCCTGGAGAACAACGGCAACAACAATCCCAGGTAATACAGTTATTCATAAAATCAGTAAACCTCAATAGAGCACAAATAAAGCACAGCTATTGACCAGTCAGCACCCTGGACCAGAACTACTCGTTTTATAATAATAACATATAAACATGTGGCTCCAAGATTGCTAGACAATGATAAATACTTTTGCAAAATATATATATATATTTATTTTTGTAATCTCTGTGCACTGCTCAATGTTGTGCTCTATCAAGATTTATTGATTGATTGATTGATTCATTTGAATTGGTGAATTGATTGTCTTTTACATGATACTGTTTGTCTTTCTCTAGATGTGCTGTAATTCCTACTATTAAAGCAGGTGCCTCTGTTAGTTTCTCATGTGGAATGGAGGGTCGTTATGTGAATGTGTTTATGTCTGGACTTCAGTCTTATCTCACACTGTGCGAGGTAGAAGTCTATGGATCAGGTAATTTCTAGTCTCATGTAGCCAGACCTATGAATGCAGCATAGGTCTGGGGTCTTTTTATTTTGACCTTAGAGGTTACCTAATTGCTTTACACTGTGTCCCAATCACCCATTCACACACACTTTCACACTCACACACCAATGGCAGCAGAGCTGTTATGCAAGGCACTAGCCTGCCATTGGGAGCAACTTGGGGCTCAGTGTCTTGCCCAAGGACACTTTGGCATGTTGAGTCGTGTGGGCCAGGATTCAAACCACCAACCCTGCGATTAGTGTACAACCTGCTCTACCACCTGAGCCACAGCCACCCTTACAGAATACTTTTTACAGACTGTAAAAGTATTTGGCATGTCCCTTATGCTTGAATAACAACATGCACTGGAGCTAACGTTAACAAAACCTGATGATCTTTGTAATAACAGCATGATCTGAGAAGGCGCCAAAGAGCATATATTGTGCTTTAATGAAAGTATATCTGACCACAGAGGCGGCGGCAGCCGATTTTGCCGGGGCTTCAGCCCCGAATGTTTTGAGTGTAGCCCCGAATTAATTTTGAAAAGTTGACTGACAAATATGAAACCAGACAATAGCCTATGTAAACCCCCGAAATCATAAGTTGCCTTATTTCATTGTGTTTTGGCTTTGCACATACTGCATACAGCCTGTAAAAATAGACATAGGCATAATCTAGCCTATAGAATAAGTTCCTTTGCTGTCGGTAGCCTATGGGCGACTCCGTTTCTTCCTCTCTGTTGAATATGCAGCAGGTAGGGGAGTAGCTTGCACAGTCGTTGTGTTAGGGGTATAACAGTTATGACCCGGATCAGATAAGGAGAAAGAAAAACCAGGAGTCAAGAAGTTCAATCAAAGAATCCAAAATTTACTGAAGAATAGTATGCAGTGAAATTGGTAGAGCCAGCGGCAAAGTCTCACGAGGATATCAAAAGCTAACTCATACCTTACACAAAATTTTACATCAATTATACCATTTGCAAGGAGTACATTCTATTATTTCACTCCTGATTGGCTAACAGAGCATAAAGTCACAACATATAGATAGCTATAGCACATCAACATTAATCAGCGCAATTGTCGTCCTGGCCCGAGATTTACATCTGAAGTGACCTCGCAGATGGTCTCGGGCGTCTTCGAGTCTGCCTGCTGTGTCTCCCTGGGTTCAAAACCTGGGTAGAAGGTCAATACGCACACACGAAACACTGACGAACGACAGTGTTTCTCTGCGCACTAAGGGAACCAGAGCACACATTTATCAGGTCATTTTAACCAAAACAGTGAGATAAGAAATATTCACCCCTCAGACAAAGGAGAGGAAAGAAATAATAAGAGAAAATTTACACTTCTACTTATTCAAGTGCTATCACATAGGATTTTAAATCATATAATTAGTCATGGACAGGTAAAAATCAACCACAGAATACATCTGGAACATATGTTTAACATTCCCCTGGTGTCTCATCTCAAGCTTATTCCCAAGACGACCTTCAAGTCAGCCTCCGTGCAGAACAGAGAGAGAGGCTTCAAGGAATGTGCATGAAATAAAAAATTAACTCTTAACACACATATGATTCAGCGTATATTTCAGTTATGCATAAGAAAAATTAAATTGATTATGTGATCATGCATATAGTTAATTCATCATTTTATTAAAGAAGTTAAGCAACAGAATATAGATAGATATTGATATAAAAGGATATATATATATGTATTGATATATCTGAAGAGACAAGGGATTTCGACCCTCACCCTTCAGTTGACATCAACTAACGTTACTTAGTGGTGAGTTAACAGCAGTTAGCAGGAAAGACAGCAAAAATGAAGCAAATGAGGCTTCTAAAATTTCCGAAAGAAGTCAGTGGGTAAGAATTCACATTTGTTTTTGTCCTTAAAGGCTTTCACCCACAGTAAGCTAAACCTCAAGTTGAAACTACCGACTGACATCACATGTAGTAGCCTCTAGCCTCGTGGTTAGTGCACCCGCCTCTCATGCTGGAGACCGCGGTTCAAGTCCTGCATAATTTTCTTGTTTATCAGGTGTTGTTTTCTCTAAGGATAACCAATAAGCATTAGCATAAAATGTATGTGTGACTTGTTTTGTGATATTAGTTTGTAGTAAATATACACTTTGAGGGTAGCAAAGATGTGCCAGAATAAGGCATGGAAACTGGTAACAATTAATCAGTCACTTTACTTTAGAGAAAGTTAAAAGTGAAACATTGTTTATCCCAATGATCCTAATGAAAGGATTTTGACAGATGAACATGGAGAATTATATACAGTTCGATGCCATGGTGTGTCAATGAACTTATACTAAAGTCATTCATGTATTGCTTTAACTTAGGATCTTACACATCATTTTGACTATTTATGTCAAAAAATGTAAATGATTTATATTAAAAAAAAATTTTTACTTCACTTTACTCACTATAATATAACTCTTTTGTGATGAATTTATGTTAATGTACATGAAAATTCAAGAATCATGATAGATATTAGGGCAATCCCACTGATCTGCTCTTCCCAATACATTTTCTTCAATGGTATTGGTCTACAATTTGACATATGTAGCACTTGATGAATTAGTTGTGTGAAGCTGATTTGCAATAAGTTATGTGCTGTATCTGTTCTTTTGCATCACAGATGATTCAGGGAGGAGAGAGGATGTTGAGGATAGTACTAGAGTGGAAAATTTAGGGACTGTAGAAACAGGCCCAGCCAGAGCAAAACTCAAAGAATACCCTCTCACCAGCTTTGGACTACAGGGAAGTGGTTGCTAGTGTGAAAATAAAATGGTCTGGGCTAAGCCCCGGATGTCCTACAATGCTGGAAACGCCTCTGTCTGACCACCTTCACTAAGGCATTAACAAGTTCTATATTACAAATGTGTAGTTGACTTTTGATAAAAGCACATAATCTTAAATCTTATTTTCTACTTTATAATTTATATATTTAAGCAATATCACACAAGCAACAGTGCGATATGGCTCTACATTAGCACTGCTGTGATTTGGCCGCAGGCACGAGGCCGCAGTCCGAGTGCCGTAGGTAATTACATCACTGCTGATGTAGGGCCATATAGCACGATTACGGGTGTGATATTGCTTATATACAACAGTTCAAATAACAAATACATTAAAAATGTTTTGGGAAAAACAGAGTATGGTCAAAAAAAACGCATTTGTGCATGGAACTACTTTCTTAAGCAACGAATCAAATCTGCCGTTGCTTGTTCAAAACAAACAATGCTTCCAAGCCTTCGTTAGTAATTCAAAATGTTTACTTCAGAAATAGTATCACGGCTTGTGCTGTTTCTAACAAGTTATTGGATAAACAAGGATAGATGGCAGGATGTGTCTGTGTGTGTGAGAGACAGAGATGGAGCATGTGCAATCACCTGTTGCCACACCCAATACGAGATGCTGTCAGCTTTCTCAGTGGAAAATAGACGTCCAAGCGGGGGTATTCCTCTTGATTTTGTAGTAGCTGTTGCGCAAGAGTCCTTCACTATAGAAACAGCGATGTCCTCCGCCATTTTAAACAGTATGTATTCAATGTGGAAACTCCGATAATAGGTTAGCACTTGAGTTCTGTAATAAATCAGTCTGTTGTGTCACTCAGCATGAGCTTTAACCCTGAAGTTGTCCATTTAAAGCCATTTAAAGCTATTTCCTAGCTTTGGTAATGTATTAGAAATACGAGTGATCACGGAGCACTGTTCTATGTAAACAATGACTCATATAACGGACTCACTTTACGTCGCCAACTGGCTCATATTACACACAAAAATGATCTTTTGCCACCACCTGCTGGCTAACATATGTAATTTCAAAAATAAAGCCAGTAACTCCTAACAGATACACTTTAGTTTAGAACAGCATGAACACAGTGTTAACACACTGTAGGGTATCAGGTCAGGTTTGGGGAATGTACAATTAATTTTTAATGATCGTAATCAATGATTAATCATACGGTTTGAACTAGATAACAATACATACAAAACACCCCAAAAAGGGCTTATATAGTTCAAGAGTCTGCTTCAAATATATATAGATAATTAAACACAACGAATTATAATTAATTAGGAATATACATTATATGCAGACAGGCTATATTAATTTTAACAACACCTTAATGGAATTGACCCGTAGGCTACCGCAATCAGTCAGTTCGTCCAGCGAACCGCTTTGCTAAATACTCTTGATCAATTCTCTTGAAGGTTTATTCTTAGTATAAGCTTATTCATCAAAAGCACGTTAACTTACTTTGATAATATCAGCTCGTAGCTTAAAATCGCACATTAAAGAGGTTTTGTTTCATGACCAACAAACACAGACAATCACGCGTATAATTGGGTTTAATACAAAGAACTAGGATATATCACTACACTTAACAAACAAACATTTAACATAGAATAAACATAAAATAAACAAAGTAGACACAGTAAGGGAAAATAAAGAATTATTAGAAGTATGGCAAACTTATTTCAACAATTAACCCTTTGGAGCCAGCACGGAAATTACACACTGTAACGCATTTGAATTTCCATGAAATAATACTTGCACAATGGACCTTTGTGTAGCTGAGCAAGACTGCGTGTATGTCGTGTCCTCGGGGCGTCCGTGAGATGGAGGATTTCGGTTTGGTGTTTCCAGAGCGTGGAGTTGAAGCTCACTTGAAGAGAGAGTTGAAGAGTTGGAGAGTCCGGGGGAGCGAAGGGAGCCGGGGAGAGAGAGAGAGTCCGAAGAGGTCGAGAAGAGGAAGAGCAGCAGAAGTGTAAGAGAGGAAGTGGGGGCAGCAAAAGAGGGTAAGAGAGCTTGAAGAGATCCGGGAGAGTCCAAGGGGAAGAGCAGCAGAAGTGTAAGAGAGGAAGTGGGGACAGCAAAAGAGGGTAAGAGAGCTTGAAGAGATCCGGGAGAGTCCAAGGGGAAGAGCAGCAGAAGTGTAAGAGAGGAAGTGGGGGCAGCAAAAGAGAGAGAGTCAATGCTGGATCTGACTTTTAAAGTAGGGAGGTCACACCTCCTTTGGGAGAAGTGACCCAATGAGACCCCTCCGTTTTGGGCGCGAGTTTGCTCCCTTTGTCCGGTCAAGGCTCATTTGCATAATTTATGATTCGGTCAGGACATTGCTTTGACTCACTCAAAAGGCAGTAAAAACATAGCAGAATACAATTTAATGTTCCCTTATATTTATATTCAGCTAGGACAAGTCGTAAGGTTTAATTTGATACCAAGAAACGTGTATTTGGTACACTTAAGCTATATAGCTTAATATATATACACATCTATATATGTATACATACATATATATATATATATATATATATATATCCTCAGAGTTTTACTACACAACTAAACAGTCTTACTAGTTTGATCTAACAGCAGACATACACAAAAATCAACATTTCTGGGTTTTACATGAAAGACACAACTTTTTTGTCAACTTTTCACATGTCTTTCTCACATGGTACAGCACGAGGTTTTGGAGTGTCACATGGGTGAGGGGGTTTGTCAATAGCGCATTGTACGATCACAGACTAGCTATTCCAGTGGTTAGAGGAGTTTTAACAGTGGGTTCTTTGTATTCCGAATCCATGAGTTAATGATTCGCCTTCAGACTCTACAACACATAGTGAAGCATCCGAGTGCTGATGGTGTCACACCATCAGTGCTTATGGAACGTCTTTTGTCTAATTAGATTCGAGGACCGGAACTAACTGTGGTATATTCAGTTATTAATTTTAACTTATATCTTATTTATATATATATATATATATATATATATATATATATTTTTATATAGGAATAACATTAAATATTAACCTGACACGGAATATAAAAGTTGCAGGTAGCATGTTATCATGTATTAAAATGTGTTTGTTTAAATCCTGACTGAATCACTTTTCTTGAATGTGTTTCAGAGAACTTGGCCTTAAGAGGTCATGCTACACAGTCATCCTTATATTACCACAGACCAGCAGAAAAAGCCATAGATGGTGTAAGAAAGGCCCCGGGCTCAGCCACATCCTGCTCCATGACAGAAAATGATATTAGCCCATGGTGGAGGTTGGATCTTCTGGATAATTATTTAGTTAGCACAGTGGTCATTACTAACAGAGCAGACTGCTGTCCTGATCAAATCAATGGAGCAGAGATTCGCATTGGAAACTCCCTAGAAAACAACGGCAACAACAATCCGAGGTAATACAGTTATTCATTAAATCAATTAAACCTCAATAGAGCGCAATATTCGGGTTCTGAATGTAAATATTTTACAAATTTTCTCCATTCAGAAATGCATTTTTAATGATTAACGTGTCTCCAGGTTTGTTAGACCAGTGTTTCCCAACCTTTATTCTGCCACGGCACACTTTTTACGATTAAAAAATTCTACGGCACACTACTATCCGACATAGGCTAACCATCGTCAATATTTTTCCTTTTCTAGAACTTGTCCATGTTTTCTGTCCATCTTAGTAGCGTGTTTAATTGTAATGTTTAAAATTCGGCTATGCAAAAAAAACAAGTCACATACAGTGCTTGCATTAGACTTTCTCATCGTTTGATAGCTAGGGTCGCAAAAAGTCAGTTATAATCTATTATTAACCATCATTTTAATTTTCATATTATAATGATAATAAGACATTAATTGCTTTTATTTTCATTCACATTAAAATTTTTAATCATGAACTTACAGGAATAGCATATAACAGATTATACATTTATTTTTTTTATGAAGAGAACAGTTGAACAACAGAGACACAAACAAGATTAATGTTTTTTCATTCAGATGTGACAGCGGAGGCCATTAAAACACAACATATGAAAAACGCATCATTACAAAAAACAAAAACGATTAAAATATGAACAAACACTTAAAAATGAACTGAACAGAACTCAATCGACAACTCAAACCTTCCTCCTTTTCCGCATCGACTTAAACTGGGTGCTCGCCTGTGCATAATCAAACGCATCAAGGGAGACTGATGCTGAGGCAGCTGTCATTAGATTTTGCATCTTTGCCTCAAACAGACGACTTCTCATGGCAGTTTTAATTTGGTTGCAGAAACCATCACAGAAGGGCGATTTTTTTGAGTTTACCACTTAAAAAAGCGGGAGGTGTGCACAATAAACATTGAAAACGTATTTGGAAGAGAGAAAAAAGCTTGCAGTTGATTTGATTACCAAAAGTAATAAAAAGGACTCATTTATGTTTAGATCGAAGTGTTTTCTTGGTGAATTTAAATGAGTTCAATAACTGGGGCTTCTGATATTCATACAAGATAAGGTAATATTTAATTTTAACAACTCTGGACAATTTTTAAATATTTCTTGTTGCTTAGTACTCTCAAAGACATTATTGGTGAAGCAGAAATGTGTGTTTGAAAAACACTTGTGACATCACTTCTTAGACTTCAATGTATTCTGCAGCACTGACACGAGTCATGTGATGACCCTTTACACATATGAACATCACTCACTACATAGACTTCAATGTATTCTGCAGCGCTGATGCGAGTCATGTGATGACGCTTTACTCGTATAAATATCACTCACTTCATAGACTTCAATGTATTCTGCAGCACTGACGCGAGTCATGTGATGACCCTTTACGCATATAAATATCACTCACTTCATAGACTTCAATGTATTCTGCAGCACTGAAGCGAGTCATGTGATGACCCTTTACGCGTATAAATATCACTCACTTCATAGACTTCAATGTATTCTGCAGCACTGACATGAGTCATGTGATGACCCTTTACACAAATAAACATCACTTACTTCATAGACTTCAATGTATTCTGCAGCACTGACATGAGTCATGTGATGACCCTTTACACAAATAAACATCACTCACTTCATAGACTTCAATGTATTCTGCAGCACTGACATGAGTCATGTGATGACCCTTTACACATATGAACATCACTCACTTCATAGACTTCAATGTATTCTGCAGTGCTGACGCGAGTCATGTGATGACCCTTTACGTGTATAAACATCACTCACTTCATAGACTACAATGTATTCTGCAGCACTGCCATGAGTCATGTGATGACCCTTTACACATATGAACATCACTCACTTCATAGACTTCAATGTATTCTGCAGTGCTGACACGAGTCATGTGATGACCCTTTACACATATGAACATCACTCACTTCATAGACTTCAATGTATTGTGCAGCGCTGACGCGAGTCATGTGATGACCCTTTACACATATGAACATCACTCACTTCATAGACTTCAATGTATTCTGCAGAGCTGACACGAGTCATGTGATGACCCTTTACACATATGAACATCACTCACTTCATAGACTTCAATGTATTCTGCAGTGCTGACACGAGTCATGTGATGACCCTTTACACATATAAACATCACTCACTTCATAGACTTCAATGTATTCTGCAGCACTGCCATGAGTCATGTGATGACCCTTTACACATATGAACATCACTCACTTCATAGACTTCAATGTATTCTGCAGCGCTGACCCAAGTCATGTGATGACCCTTTACTCGTATAAATATCACTCACTTCATAGACTTCAATGGATTATGCAGGGCTGACGCGAGTCATGTGATGACCCTTTACGTGTATAAACAATATACATCACTCACTTCTTAGACTTCAATGTATTCTGCAGCGCTGACGCGAGTCATTTGATGACCCTTTACGGGTATAAATATCACTCACTTCATAGACTTCAATGTATTCTGCAGCACTGACTCGAGTATGTGATGACCATTTACCGGTATAAATATCACTCACTTCATAGACTTCAATGTTTTCTGCAGTGCTGACGCAAGTCATGTGATGACCCTTTACATTTATAAATATCACTCACTTCTGCTCATTAATCATTGCTCTTAATCACAAAAGTGACCGAAAATGATTTCAAAAAGCCAAATATCTGTAAAAGGTGAGGAGTTTGGATCCCTGAAATATATATATATATTTTTTTCATGCATTTATTTATTTTTTGGAATTTGATAATATTTCACGGCACACAGTGGTTGGGAAACACTGTGTCAGACAATGATATAAACTTCTGTAGAAGCCAAATGTCAGTGTGATTTCAACCTTATATAAATAAATAAATGATCTTTTATTGTGAAATTCCTTGTTGAGAACTACATTACCGATGTTTATGAAGAGAGACCCACCAATATAAGAAGTCTCTGTTACCATGAAAAAAAAGCTAAGCAGTGACCTTCCACTCCTATGAAGCATTGCAACTGATGAAATTATTCTCTCTAAACTCTCAAACTAATTAAATAAAATATTTGTAGTTGTGCTGTTGCAGGGAAGTCTCATGATTTGTACTATATTTTATATTTAGGGCCCAAGCACAAAGTGCGTAGGACCCTATTGTTTTCGTTAGGATTATTATTATTATTATTTTATTTTTTTTTTACGACTATTGGGGCACTTTTGGGGCTCTTAACGTGCTCAAAAACTCTTGAAACTTTGCACACGGGTCAGAACCCACGGCTGTCAGGGCCGGGCTGAAGCTGGTACCCGGGCGTGGCAGGGGGGCTCGACAGCGCCCCCTGGAACAGGGTCCGAAAACTTGGTCTATAACTCAAACACGCTTGCATGTAATAATATGAAACTCGATGCACGTATAGATCTCATCGTTTCATATATCCTTCATACTTTTACTTTTTACCCCAGGCCAACAGGAAACCGTCTATTTAGGGTCGTTTGAAAAATGCACGCAATGGAATTTGGAATACTCCTCCCAGAGAATTCCACCAATCGCCACCAAACTCGGTCAGCAGGATATCAAGACATTGAGCATGAAAAATTGCCGGCAGATTTTTGATATCTCGAACGGTTTGGCCGTGGCGAGGAAACGAAATGATGGCGCGAAAAGAGAAACAGGAAGTGTGTTATAACTTCTGCATACATTAATTGATCTCCATGAAACCGCAGCAGCGTGATCGCTGGAAGAAGCCGATCGCATGGATGTGAGTATTGTCAGTCAAAGTTATAGCGCCACCAACTGGCAGAAGGAAGTGTGTCACTTTCAAAATGCTTTGAAATCACCCACTTATTTTTACCCGATTTACTTAAAACTTTAGGTGTATAATGTAAACACACGGCAGATGTAGACATGTGAAAGGATTATTGATATCTTCGATACTGTCGCCGCGGCAACGCTTCAAAGTTGAATATTCTTTTTTGATGCTTTTGATACTCTTAGCATACTTGAAATTGCATGAAACTCGACAGACACATCACATTTATTAGCCAGTACACATGTGCAAATTTTCAGAAACGGGCGTGGTGCAGGGGCTCAGTAGCGCCACCTTTTGACAAAAGTGGGGGGGTTGCTTTACACTTTGACCCACAGTCACAAAACTCAAGATTTTTATTGTTCTCATCGAGCCGGACAACTTTCTAATTTACAGTCATTAGCTCAGACCAACAGAAAGTCAGATATTTTGGTTTGAATGTGGATGTTTTGGAGAATTTTCTCTGCCTCTCTCACTGACCCTACGTCTCTCTGTGTCTGGGGGAGGGGGTGATTTGGCTGTTGAATGAGAATGCTTTTATTTTTGTTTTTCAAGGTTTTGGGGCCCTTAACGTGCTCGAAAACTCTTGAAACTTTGCACACGGGTCGGAACCCGCGGCCATCAGGGCCGGGTCGAAGATGGTACCCGAGCGTGGCAGGGGGCTCGACAGCGCCCCTGGAATGGGATTCGAACACTTGTCCAGTATATCAAACATGCTTGCATGTAATGATATGAAACTCGGTACACTTGTAGATCTCGTCGGGCCGAACAACTTTCGTGCTCTAAGTTTTACGCCAGCCCAACAGGAAGTCGTCTATTATGGGTTGTTTGGAAACACGTGCTCTGGAAATATATATTTTCCTCCTAGAGAATGAATCCAATCGCCACCAAACTCGGTCGGCATGAAGTCAAGACATTGAGGATGCTACATTCCGGACGGATTTTTGATATCTCGAACGGTTTGGCCGTGGCGAGGAAATTGATTTAGGACTAAAAATGGACACATAAAGTGTGTTATAACTTAGTTAGTTCTATCTACAGTTACAAAACTCGGCGTGTATATTGTTCTCGTCAAGCCGAACAACTTTCTAATTTACAGTCATTAGCTCCGACCAACAGAAAGTCAGATATTGTGGTTTGAATGTGGATTTCTTAAAATTTTTCTCTTTCTGAGTGACCCCTCCTCCTCCCTTTCTGTGTTTTTTCTCTCAGTGTCTCTCTGTCTGACAGACAGAATGGGCCTGCCAAATTTTTTTTGTGTGTGTGTGTGTGAGGAGGGGGATGGGGGGTTCTCTGTTGGGTTTAGATTTTAAATTCTGGGACTTTTGGGGCCCTTAACATGCTCGAAAACTCTTGAAACTTTGCACACAGGTCAGAACCCGCGGCCATCAGGGCCGGGCTGAATCTGGTACCCGAGCGTGGCAGGGGGCTCGACAGCGACACCTGGAATGGGATTCAAACACTTGTCCATATATCAAACATGCTTGCATGTAATAATATGAAACTCGGAACACTTCTAGATCTCGTCGGGCCGAACAAATTTCTAATTTACAGTCATTAGCTCAGACCAACAGAAAGTCAGATATTTTGGTTTGAATGTGGAACACATTTCAAATTAACTTTGAAGCTCCAAAAGCACATCAAAAGTAACATAAAAGAAGGGAGTGTGTTATAACTTCTGCATACATTAACTGATCTCGATGAAACTTCAGCAGTGTGTTTGCGGGAAGAGGCCGGTCGCATGGATGTGACTACTGTGAGTCAAAGTTATAGCGCCACCAACTGGCAGAAGGAAGTGTGTCACTTTCAAAATGCTTTGAAATCACCCTCTTATGTCTCAAGTGAACAAACAGACCAACAGAAAATCAGATATTTTGGTTTGAATGTGGAACACATTTCAAATTAACTTTGAAGCTCAAAAAGCACATCAAAAGTAACATAAAAGCAAGGAAGTGTGTTATAACTTCTGCATACATTAACTGATCTCGATGAAACTTCAGCAGTGTGTTTGCGGAAGAGGCGGTCGCATGGATGTGACTACTGTGAGTCAAAGTTATAGCGCCACCAACTGGCAGAAGGGAGTGTGTCACTTTCAAAATGCTTTTAAATCACCCTCTTATGTCTCAAGTGAACAAACAGACCAACAGAAAGTCAGATATTTTGGTTTGAATGTGGAACACATTGCAAATGAACTTTGAAGCTCCAAAAAGCACATAAAGGCAGCATAAAAGCAAGGAAGTGTGTTATAACTTCTGCATACATTAACTGATCTCGATGAAACTTCAGCAGTGCGTAAATTATAATTACATTAATAAACCTGAACAGACACCTCCGGATAAATACTGGCCTTCTGGATTAACACGTTTAAGTGCTGGAAAAGATATTGACCTATGACATCAAAAATTATTCTACATTTGAATTACCTCATAGATGTGACTATTGTGGTTCACGGTCCTAGGCACTGTCCCTGTCTCAAATGGCACACTTCATATGAATTTTCAGTCTTGTGTACTTATTTCGTGTGTCCATTAACTCCATGAGACCGTAGGGTGTCTCATTTTTCATTTTAGGTATCGGAAGGGTGCTCACACATACTTTGTGGTTGATATGTGCCCTCCATGCAAACTTTTGCAGAGCCCACGCTGATGCGAGCTCTACAGCACACGTCTTCTCGACGGTCAAAGCGAGGTTACGTTATTGCCCATCGTGCACAGCGACCCTAAAGGCACGGGGGTGGTGGTGCCACCGGCTTGGGCCCGCCATCGCTGCTCGCAGCTATATTTATATACTTGTATTTACTATAATATACTATCATTTTACATTACTAATATACGTAGATAATTTTGAGTGCTTAAACCTAACCAATACCAAAAAGACATAACAAGTGAAGAAAAGTACATTCACAATAATGTATTCCAAAAAATTTCAGAAAGGTACTAAACGGCTGCATTCAAATTCCTCCGAAGCCAAACGATAGATGCTTTTGTCATCCAAACATTAGAATGTCACAATCGGTCACATGAAATGCAAAAGCAAATGTTTCATGTTTAAAGAATGCAGGTCAGGATAGGGATGTTATAATTCAATAAAGACTTGCATTTAGATCTGTTCCTCACAAAAAGCATCATAAGACCTGAAATACAGTGCATGAATACTTTTTTGATAATTGTTTTTGTGCTTAGCATTTTTTTATTTATTTTTTTAGCCACAACTCGGAAATACTGAAATTGTCCTACTACTGCAAACTTAATAAAAATGAAATGATAAAATCTATAATAAATCGACTATAAATACGACACAATTTATCTAACCTTGTCTTACCTACCCCAATTTCTGCCACAGAGAGTGATTATATTTAAAAATGAATAGATAAAAAAATTATGCTTTCAAAAAAAGAAAAAAAAATTGTTTGATTAATTTGAACTGTTAATTCAATTTCTTTTCAATGATACTGTTTTTCTTTCTCTAGATGTGCTGTAATTCCTAGTATTGCAGCAGGTGCTTCTGCCAGTTACTCATGTAGTGGAATGGAGGGCCGTTATGTGAATGTGTTTATTCCTGGACATCAGACTTATCTCACTCTGTGTGAAGTAGAAGTCTATGGAACAGGTAATTTCTGACAGCTATTATTATTGTTGTGGTGTTGCACTAGCCAATTTTACATCTGATTTTCAGTCGTAAGCTCGTTTACGTTGTCATCAGAGCTCAGATTCTCGCTCGAAAAATCAGATCCTTCTGGAATGATGTCAAGGGGTGAGGTGCTTACCCTTTGAAGCAGCAGAAGACCTAAACTGTGGTGATGGAGTGGTGGAGGGTGAAAACAACAGTGGCAAAAGTAGCAGTGAAGAACAGCTGTGAGGAGCATATGAAGCATAGGGCTGTTCGATTCCAGAAATTTGGGAATCAACTGAGATTCCGATTCCTGGTTTTGGAATCGATGTTGTCTTGGTGTAAAATGAAGGCATTGTGTAGAGTGAAGAAATGTTTGTTTTGTGTGCTTACTGCTGTAGTATTGAACGTGACTCGAGTGACAGTGTGCAGCTGTGAAGTTCTGCTTTTGTAAGAGTCCCATTCAAAAATCTCAATAAATTACGTATTTATTAACACTTATTCAAATAAAACCAGTAATGTAATGAAAGGAACGCTACCCATTGTAATGAAGTAAAAGTATTTTTTTTTTATCATCAAAAATGTACTTGAGTTAGAGAGAAAAGTACCCAACATAATCATAATTTTTTCAAAAAAGTTACTCAAGTAAACTGAATGGACTAAATGTAGCACATTACAACCCACCTCTGTGTGTATATATACAGTTCTGGAAAAAATTAAAAGACCACTCCAAATGTTTCTTAAATCAGCATCTATACACGTATGGCAGCAATTAATAAAGTCACTCAACATCAATGTGAAAGACTGCTAGAGATCATGCAAAGATGCATGAAAGCTGTGATTGAAAATCAGGGTTATTCCACCAAATATTGATTCCTGAATGCTTCCTACGTTAAAACATTAGTATTGTGTTGTTTGAAAATGAATATAAACATTTTTTCTTTGCATTATTCAAGGTCTTAAAACACGCCATCTTTTTTGTTATTTTGACTAGTTGTCAGTTTCTGCAAATAAATGCTCTAAATGACAATATTTTTATATGGAATTTGGTATAATGGTTGTCAGTACCTTGAGTAAAATGAACATTTTTGTTTTATTCTATAAACACATATCTATAAATAGTAAATCCAGAGAAACATAATTTTGCAGTTTTGTTTTTCCAGAGCTATATATATATATATATATATATATATAAACAAATGCTTTTTGTTCCCATAAAGGTGAAATTACAGCATTTGCCAGCAGTGAATAGCAAGTTCCCCATCTGTCGCTCTCTCCACGTTGTGTCGGAGAAGCGACACTAGGAGTCTCTCTTGAGCACTGAATATACCTCTGATCCATTGAAAAAAGGCCAATGAGAAGTTGCCAGTCAGTATTTGCATACCCCGCCCCCGGACATAGGGGTATAAAGGCGAGTTCATTCCGAAATTTTCTTCGGAGCTGATGGTTGTGCATGCTGTTCGTGTGAAAACACACCCGTTCCTGTATTCCTCTGACGCTACTGCATGCTGTTGGATTGAGGGCGCATTACAACGATTCTTCTCCTTGTACAGAAGTGCATATTGCCCCTGGATGCTTCGACAGCGCAGTATAAAACTCAAACAAGTTATTAAAAGAGTGATTTTCTCTAAAAGAGTGATTTTCTCTAAAAGAGCAAAATACACAGTGGTGTTGAACGTCCTTTTCAGGACACGTCTTTTTAAAGATGCCTTTCCGCCCGTGTAGTTCCTGGATGCGGTAGAGTGCTCTCCGCTTCAGTCGGCCACAGGCGTTGTCTCGTGTGTCTGGGCAGCGATCACACCGAGGCTGCGTTTGTGGATGGTTCATGTTCTCACTGCGAGAACATGACCATGACAACGTTGCGGTCGCGGCTCGCTTTCAACCAAAAGCAAGCCACTCCAGCCACCCCTCGCATTGCTCCTTCTTCCCACGAGATTGAGGATGGTGCGAGTGATGCTGGAAGCGATTTGGGGATGGCAGCGGGCGCGGCTCTGTTGGGTACCCCCCCTCGGACCACCCGTCCCCGGCACGCTCGTTGACTCCCGTCCATGCTCGGAGGCAACAGCAGCTCGCCTCACAGCCAGCTTGCCTATCCTCTAGAGCTAGAAGTGGATGAGCATGCCGCTGCATCGGAGAGCGCGGCGTCTGATGCGGATGACTCCCTTGGGCTGCTGCCTTCGGGCTAGCACGCCCAAGCCGAGGCTGACGCTCAGATGTCGGACATGCTGTCCCGGGCCGCCGCCAGCGTGAGTTTGGACTGGAACCCCCCGTCCTCCCCACAGCCATCGCGGTTCGATGACTGGTTCTTGGGGTCCGGGCGCCGCTCACATCCCCCTGTCCCGTTTTTCCCGGAAGTGCACGATGAGCTGACGTCGCTGTGGAGGGCATCGTTCACCACACGACATCACAAAGCAACACGTCGAGAAAGCGAAGCCCCAGTCTCTAAGTTCGGTCTCTTTGGCGACACCATTGAGGACTTCACCCAGCAGTTGAAGAAACAGACGGAGGCGATATCACATATCCTGCCCCGCCGCAAACCTGGCGCCTCGGGCCCTGCCCCGTCTGCTCGCCGAGGGCGTCCCCCTGCGAGGAAACGACAAGCTGCTCAACCTGGGCCCAGCTCTCAGCCCACGCGTCGAGCACTCTGCAGGAAGCAGACGCCCCCCCGTCTCAAGGACCACCTTGAGGACCCGGAAGGCTCCCAGGCGCTCCTGAGATGGATGACCCAGAGCCCAAGACGTTAGCTCCGGGCCTGGTTCTCGGACCTCGTGCTCCTCACGACAGCACCTCCCTGGCGAGGAAGGACCTTCTGTCTCAGGTGCAGGGCACGCTCAGGCATCCGCATCCAGACCTCTGGAAACTCCACGTCTGGTCCCTGGACGGGACGTGGAAGATCTAGCTGGTCTACCACCTACCATCGTAGACACGATCAACCAAGCCAGAGCCCCTTCTACCAGGCAGCTTTACGCCCACAAGTGGCACTTGTTAACAGATTGGTGTTCTTCCAGGGTGGAAGACCCACAGAGGTGTGCAGTTAGGTCGGTGCTCTTATTCCTGCAAGAGAGGCTGGAGTGGAGGCTGTCCCCTTCCACCCTTCTGTCTCAGGTGCAGGGCACGCTCTGGCATCCGCATCCAGACCTCTGGAAACTCCACGTCTGGTCCCTGGACGGGACGTGGAAGATCTAGCTGGTCTACCACCTACCGTCGTAGACACGATCAACCAAGCCAGAGCCCCTTCTACCAGGCAGCTTTACGCCCACAAGTGGCACTTGTTAACAGATTGGTGTTCTTCCAGGGTGGAAGACCCACAGAGGTGCGCAGTTAGGTCGGTGCTCTTATTCCTGCAAGAGAGGCTGGAGGGGAGGCTGTCCCCTTCCACCCTAAAGGTGTATGTCGCTGCTATCGCGGCTCACCACAACGCAGTAGACGGCAAGTCCCTTGGTAAGCACGACTTAATCATCAGTTTCCTAAGAGGCGTCCGGAGGTTAAATCCCTCCCGGCCAAGCCTGTTCCCCTCCCGGGACCTCTCAGTAGTCCTCGCGGGCCTCCAGAGACCTCCCTTCGAGCTGCTAGAATCAGTTGGACTAAGGGCCCTCTCTCTTAAGACTGCCCTGCTGATCGCATTCGCCTCCATCAAGAGTGTCGGGGACCTGCAAGCGTTCTCTGTTAGCGACACTTGCCTGGAGTTCGGTCCGGCAGACAATCATGTGATCCTAAGACCGCGACCAGGCTATGTGCCCAATATTCCTACCACGTCCTTCAGAGACCAGGTAGTGAACCTGCAAGCGCTGCCCCGGGAGGAGGCAGATCCAGCCCCTCCGTTGCTGTGTCCGGTACGTGCTTTGCATACCTACCTGGACCGCACACAGAGCTTTAGACGCTCTGAGCAGCTCTTTGTATGCTTTGGGGGACAGCAGAAAGGAAATGCTGTCTCCAAACAGAGGCTTTCTCACTGGGTTGTAGATGCCATTTCATTGGCTTATCACACTCAGGCCGTGCCTCCCCCCTTGCGGGTCCGAGCTCACTTGACAAGGAGCGTTGCGTCCTCGTGGGCACTGGCCAAGGTTACATCCCTGGCAGACATTTGTAGAGCAGCGGGGTGGGCGACACCCAACACCTTTGCGAGATATTACAATCTCAGGGTTGAGTCAGTTTCATCCTGTGTTTTCTCAGGTCCGAGCCAGTAGAACTCGGTAATACGCTGATGGGCTGGCCGGGTGAATCGCTTGCATATATGCCCTTTCCCTCGCTTGAGGTAAAACTGTTCGTCTTTTTTCCCAGGAGACTTCACTCAACTCGAATCCCTGGTCGATTCCTCCCTAGCCCTCATGGGTTCGCCATTCGGAGGAGGAACTTGCCGACCCAATCCATTGCGGGTACTCAGATCTACCCTGTACTGGATTAGGTGCTCCACAAAGTAGGGACTCCTACGCAGACTCCCCCTGTGTGTAATTTCTTACGAGCAGACCCGCGTTTTCCTTGGGTACGTTTTGGCTGCCCCCCGGTCGCTGTGTGTAGCAACTCCACCCTCGCTGAGGCTGGATCTACCACTGCGCCACTTCCACGTGTCGCCTAAAAACACATGTGATGTATTCACCACCGTACCTCCCCAGTTGGGCAGGGGTGGTCTCCGCAGGGTCTTTTCCCCCCTGAAAGAATGGGAAATTGGGTAAGACCCCCTTCCCTCAGTGCGTGTAAGGACCCCGGCTGTCTTTTGCTCTATGCAAGAAACATAGAGAGAAAAGAGGCCCAGCCAGGCTTGGCCCGTTCCCAGGTTGCCTAGGGTAACCAGAAGGATTCTGATGACTTTTTTGGGGCATTGGGGAAGGGTACGTGCAGTCTGACACAGCCGGTCATTTGGCACGTAACAAATACCTGCCCGCTCCTGTGTAAGCAGAACATGTACACGGCTCAGCGCATGGCGGATTTAAATTGGACCCCTAGTGTCGCTTCTCCGACACAACGTGGAGAGAGCGACAGACGGGGAACGTCTAGGTTACGGATGTAACCTCCGTTCCCTGATGGAGGGAACGAGACGTTGTGTCTTCCCAGCCACGTCGCTGAGCCGAACCGCTGTAGTGGCCAGAACCATTTCCGGCTCCTCAGAAAAATCCTGAATGAACTCTAGTATTTGCCTCGCCTTTATACCCCTACGTCCGGGGGCAGGGTATGCAAATACTGACTGCCAACTTCTCATTTGTCTTTTTTCAATGGATCAGAGGTATATAAGTTGCTCAAGAGAGACCCCTAGTGTCGCTTCTCCGACACAACGTCTCGTTCCCTCCATCAGGGAACGTAACCTAGACGTTAAACCTTAACTTTTTCCTGCAGTCTTTCTATGCTTAAATTACTCATGCTATTTACAAGTGTATGAAGTCTTGACTGGTTTGCCATTTTGTGTTTTTCAGGATACAGGAGAAAAACTTTCCTAAATATGCAATTTCTCTCCAGTGCAGATGCAGCAATAATGAGTGACCAAATTCTGAAGCAGGTTAGAGAAACAATGAAAAATATGAAAGAAATGGACGGACTTTAAAGGTGCACTTAATATTTTTATCCTGATTAAAAAGTTTTACTCCAAAATATATTAATAGTAATTTTGAAACATATGAATAAAATGATGACCAATCACAAGATATGTAATCCAGTCATACCAGTAACCTTATAAAGGCTGTTTTATTCTACATGGAGAGGGTCCGCACATGGGGGCTGCCACGTTAGAATCACACGACCACTCGCTAAATCACCGTAACCATCCTGTTATTGGACACTTTCACTAATGGATTAAATGAATCATGGCTGACTGTGAATATTGAATTTCTACAATGGCATCTGAAACTTAAATGCAAGCCGCTAGATCTCAGTGTAAGTCCAAGATGATAAATTAAAAAAAATTACAGAGTGCACCTTTAAAGATAACCTTACAATCTAAAAATCATTAATACATTTCAGTTGGACCCATTTTTCCTTTTGAGGCCCAATTTCCAATACTACTTTACAGCATTTTTGTAACGCTGATGAGATTCAATGATACAATATTTTGACCAGTTTAATAGATCTTGTGTGTGTTGAAATCTTTCACGTGTCTAGCTGCAGTCTGCACTGGCATTACGAGGGCTCTCTGATGTTAAACTATGCTGGACTCAACCACCAAAAAAGAGGACAGTAAAACAGCATGTGACAGAAGGTAATTGTCACAATTACTGATGTAACCTCCGTTCCTTGATGGAGGGAACGAGACGTTGTGTCAAAGACTTGACAATAGGGGTCACCCTTGGGAGCCCAGACATCTCTGATTATTGGGAAAAGGCCAGTGGGCGTGTGGGATTTGTATGCCATTTCGCCGGACATACGTGTATGAAAGGAGTGTCGCTTGCAAACAAACACACAGGTTTCGCACTGAGGAGCCGAGCCAAAGACCCGGCCATTTCAGCAGTTGGTCCAGTGTTGTGGCAAGAGGGACACAACGTCTTGTTCCCTCCATCAGGGAATGGAGGTTATATAAGTAACCGCAATGTTCCCTATCTGTCACTCACTCAACGTTGTGCCACAAGATCTGAACCGGTTTACGCAGACTTGCGGTGCGAGATGGCCAGAACCCTGTGTGCCTCGTATCCAGCGCAGCAAGCCGTAGCATAACTACCCCCGACACACTGGCAGGCATGAAGCAGTCCCCTCACCTCGGGGAGCGGCTAACTGCTCAGAAGTGTAAGGACTGGCTGGCTCAGCCGTAGCCTTCTCTCTATTATACCCCCCAAAAAAGGAACAAATTGTTCAGCTGGGGGCCATATAAGGTCCATGTTGGGGGGGTGTCCCTCCAAAGACGAGGACACCGCGGAGACCACACCCGGCCCAGAAGGGGGGACTTCTAACTGGAATAAAACACACAGACTTACCGGGTCGGCGCGTAAGCACATCATACGGAACGGCACCAGAGTAGGTGCTGCCCAAGGAAGGGAGGAGTTACTACAAACACTGTGACCAAGGACAGAGGGCCCTCTGCCCAAGGAAGACGCGGTTTACCAGCAGGAAATTATTTTGCGGAATATACATCACACAGGATTACCTAAGGAGACAACCAGCACATGTGGAGCACTTACCTCAGTACGAGGGCCTAAGTGACGGACGTACTGGGGTGTTGGCAAGCCTCTCCGAAGACTCGTTGGCCGCTGGGCTAAGGAGGAAGAACGTTCAGGGTTCATACTTTTTTGTGAATGCAGCTGGGAAAAGAGAGCACTTCTTCACCTCAAGGGAGGGGAAAGGCGCTATGCGCAAGCAGCACACCTGGCCAGCTGACCCGAACTTACCTGTTTGTGTCACTTGATAACACTCAGGACGATACTGGCTCAACCCTGAGGTTATAGAACCTCATAAATGTTTTAGGTGTTGACCAGCCCGCAGCTCTACAGATGTCTGCTAGAGATGTGCTGTTGGACAATGCCCAAGAAGCCGCTACGCCCCTGGTAGAGAGTGCTTGCAGGCCAGCAGGGGGCGGCATATGCTGGGCACGGTATGGCATCCTCTGTTTGGTGTGCTCAACATGCACTTCCGGGGAGAAAGGTACGGGGGCAGGGTGCGGCCGTAAGCGCTGCTCGGACAAATCATAGGGCCGCTCGCAGCCACCCGGGCAAGCATGGCCGTCAGCTGTGCATGGCGACAGACTGAATCAACCCACTCTCCGATGCTGTAATCGAAAGCTCATCCACTTCATGAGCTGCGAACATGACCGGGAACTCGCTCAGAGACGAGCCAGCGGTCACATTGTGGAACTCGCTTCTATATATAAAAGAAGCTCTGCTCAGCTGTCGAAGCGCCCAAGGGTGTTTACTCAGCACAACCATTGTGTGTGAGGGGGAGAACCTCTGTAATGCGCCGTAGATTCAACAGCCTTTCAGAGAGAGAGATGAATGGCACAGCAGGAGGAATTCAGCTCTGTGAATACGTCCGCTTGTCTCCGAAGAAGAAATCTGAGTGTGTTTGCAAGTATCACTCCTTTTATACCCGTATATCCGGGGGAGTGACATGCAAATCCCACACGCCAATTCTCATTGGCCTTTTCTCAAAGATCAGAGATGTCTGGGCTCCCAAGGGTGACCCCTAGTATCAACTCATCGACAGAACGTCGAGTGAGTGACAGATATGGAACTTATTTTTACAAAGGGTACACACAAGGGTATAATTATTTTCTGAATCTTTTATATATATTTTTTGTTTGTTTACAGGTCAAAAAAGTTGTGTCAAAAGCATTTGATACAAGTCTTTCAGGAAAATGTAATTGCTAATTGATTTCTGTCATTGTTCCTCTTGCTGTCATAGCCATTATCTTGTCCTACATATGTCATTTTAAATTGAACACAATTTATTTAAACTAATACTTTGTCAGTTAATCAGTATCCCAGCTAATATTAAGAATTCAAACTATTGAAAATTGTATTATTTTCATTCATTGATAATTGTTGACAATATGATTTTATGGAGTATATATTTATTTCATTGTATTTCATACATTTATTTCATTTCACATTTCAGTCACAAAAACATTTTATACGAACATGCAATCTAAACACATTCTACAATGTTTTTAACACAGTGAATGGTTGTTGTTAGGAAGAATGCACATCTGAATGTGATTTAATTGTAATGTGGTTTCATTTTGTTCAAAAAGAGTTTTACTGCACAGTGTAGTTTTATTTGAGATGGTCACTTGATCCATTTATTAAGTACATTATATATATTATTATTTCCAAATGTGATATTAAGTGAGACCAACTCTTCTGATCATAACAGTTAGGTAAGGACTAAGAACACTGCCAGATACTTTAAATGAATAAAACAAATTGTCTGTACAACCTCTACAAAACAATGTTACATTGTTTCAAATTTAAGGAAAACTTCGATTCAAATATATAGCATTTTGCTTTGCAACTTGCAGTGATGTTCTAGCTTCTAGTTGCTATATTAATAACACATGTAATGTATCATTTTAATAATGAAATATCTGTTACTTATTTTAACTTTGTTATCTGACAGAGACTTTAGGTTTCACTGATTGCAGTGGACCACTTTCACCTTTACGCAGAAATAAAAATCGAGATCTTGCATCACAAAGTTTTACATGTTACTCTTCTTTTGTGAATGTTTAAATAATCAATGGGTGGTTTTGCAGTGTTTATTGGAAAAAAAATTCCCTGTATTTTAAGAAAAAGAAATACAATTAAAATATAATGACATTGAAAGATATTCCTAAACTGTATACGAGTCGTTTTTAATACCTTTTATATTTTAGTATAAATTAATGTAATCATAGACCGCATGGGGTATTTTAAAAACATTAAATTATATATATAATCAATATTTAAAATGGCAATTATTAAAAAATATTTTTATTATTTATATTTATGAAATATATTGAATATCAAAATGTTATTTTATATGTCATTTTATGGAGCATGTGGAAGAACACTGCTCTTTTCTTCTTGATAAATTACATTTATCAATAGATAAAATCAATAAATTGACATTTTAATGCCAAGATTATAATTTTTTTTGTAAACACATTTGACAGTAATGTGGTATTCAGTTTGTAGTCCTCATGTCTTTACACCGGCTTTCTGTCAGTGTTGATTTTAAAGTATTTTACTATTTTATAAATCACTTAGTGACCAATGATCTAAATACATTGTAGAAACTTGTTGAATATGAACCTAACAGACCTCTCATATCATTAGGATCAAGTCAGTTAGAAATTACAAAGTTTCAAACAAGGTGAGACAGCGTTTAGCTAATATGCCTCCCAGACTGAAAACGCATCTGTTAACTGAGCATTTATTCACGAAAATGCTCCAAAATTAAAATTCTCGCATTTATTCTCCCTCATGAATCCCAAATGTGTATCACTTACTAATGTGCATGTGTGTGTGTGTGTGTGTTATGTGTTTTGATAGTCTTTACAAAGTCACAAAGTTTGGTTCCTGTGCTAAAAACCATGTGCTATTTAAACATGACAATATACGTTAAAGGACCCGAATGCAATTGGAGGGTTAAGTATGATTTCAAAAACTGAAATATGTTGTGAATGTGTGTTGATTTCAGTCATATCGAAATCAAACTGAATTGATAAAATCACAGGTGATCAGAGGTGCCCGGAAGCTGAACCCTCCCAGGCCATGCCTGTTCCCCTCATGGGATCTCTCCATGGTCCTTTCAGGCCTTCAGAGACCCCTCTTTGAGCTGCTAGAATCAGTTGAGCTCAAAGCCCTCTCCTTGAAGAGTTCGGTCCGGTAGACACCCATGTCGTCCTAAGACCACGACCGGACTACGTGGCCCAGGTTCCTACGACCCCCTTCAGGGAGCAGGTAGGGAACTTACAAGCGCTTCCCCAGGAGGCGGCAGACCCAGTCTTTTCGTTGCTGTGTCCAGTGCATGCTTTGTGTACCTATGTGGACAGCACGAAGAGGTTTAGATCTTCTGAGCAGCTCTTTGTCTGCTTTGGTGGACAGCAGAAAGGGAATGCTGTCTCCAAACAGAGGTTTGTCGGTGCCTCTAAGGAACCTGATAATCAGATTGTGCTTCCCTAGGGACTTACCTATCCAACTGGGTTATTGACACCATGGCTTTGGCCTATCACACCTAGGCCACCTTGTGGGATCGAGCACACTCGACGAGAAGTGTGGCATCCTCTTGGGCAATGGGAAATGGCACCTCCCTAGCAGACATTTGCAGAGCAGTGGGCTGGGCAACACCCAATAACTTCACGAGATTTTACAATCTCAGTGTTGGGTTGGTCTCGCCCCTTGTTCTCTCAGGTCCGATCATGTAGTACTCGGGAATGCGGAACGTCTAACCAGGTGTTCTGCTTGCACATAGCGCCTTTCCCCTCCACTGAGGTGATCACACTCTTTTCGCCCAGGAGAATCCACTAAACTCATGCTCCCTGGATGTTTTTCCTCGCTAGCTCTCTGGAAATCCCCAACCAGACCCACTATTAGTACTAAAATTACTCTGTACTGGAATAAATGCTCCACAGGATGGGTCTTTGTGGATTAATCCCCCTGTGTGTATTTTTCACAGTATGGTCCCCCTACTGGCGTACACATGTCTCCCTTGGGAAGTCCCCGCTGTCCCCCGATTGCTGTGTTTGTAGCAACTCCTCCCTCGCGGCATTTCCACATGTGGCCTGAAAAACCATGTGACTGATTTCAATAAATTTTTCCTCCCCCCAGCCTGGGCAGGTGGTTGTCTCCGCGGGGTCTTTTCCCCCAGAAAGAATAGGAGTTGGAAATGAACACCTTCCCCGATGCGTGTGATAACATTAAAATGGCCCCAGCCGCTTTTACTCTATGCGGAAACATAGAGAGAGAAAAGGCGCGTATGGCGCAGCCTGCTCCCATGATTGGCACATCACTTTGTTCCCTGCCTCTGGGATGCAGGGAACCTGAAAAAGTATGACAATTTTTATGGGGCGTTGGGGAAGGGTACGTGCAGTCTGATACAGCCTGTTATTTTGGCATGCAACTGCCTGCCTGCCCCTGCGTCAGCAGCTCACGTACACGGTTCAGCGCATGGCGTGATTGAACCGGGACCACTAGTGTCGCTTCATTCGACACAACCTTTCATTCCCTCCATCAGGGAATGGAGGTTACAACAGTAACCTAGACGTTATCCATATGATTTGAGAATCCTCTATGCTTCAAATGGAAGCAAGCAAATCTGACCGTCTGTACAAGGATGTTCACATAGTCAATGTCCCAGATTTGCTTAAATTTGATTAGTGGCTAAAGCAATTTCAGTTAGGTTGTTGTTTTATGTTACATTAATCTTAACTCTTCCTTCTATTCATACACTGTAAATTCTAATTTGTTAACTTTTTTAACTCATGCCTTTTCTAAGTGTTATTTGTTGTAATAACAAATACTAAGTGAGTTTGGTACACTTAGACTTGAGTTTTAATTACTTTAAAAAACTCAGAGAGAGTGCTTGAAAATGTACTTTAGATGTTCTCTTGACTTTAGACTGCTCACAAAAACTATTCTACAACACTAAACAACTTAAGTTGGGATAACTAATGTGACATTTCCTGCAACTTCTCAGTTGCAGGAAATTATCAGATGTAGTTACTTGAACAGCTATCCAATTTACTTGTTTAAACCATGCAAACCGATTTCCTTAAAAATACCAAGCTACTGTTTCACATGGAACTCAAGTGCTGAAAACATCCATTACACAAAACAGGTTCCATTCTCATAAAATAATCAGATTTACACTAACACATAATAAATCATAGTAGTGACACAAGTTCAACTGTATGTTTTTTTACACATCGCACCAGTTCAAAAGTGTATTGTGCTGGTTTAAAACAATGGTAATGGCACATGTAAATAAGAGAAAGTCAGCACCCCAACAGAAATTTCTGCACAGGCCACGTCACTGTCACTGACCTGTACAAATAATAATAAAAAAAAACTACAATTCTAGATCAGGGATATGTTCATATGCAAGATCAATAAATTGTCACAGTGTTATCTGTCCTGCCTACAATGAACTTACAGCCTTGTCCATTAATTTTTCAATCCACTTGCACCTGTATTTAGAAGGTTTATCAACATTAGTAAGCCTAAAACAATTCAGTTTACAGATTTTGAGTGCAAAACATGAAAGAAGAAGTATTCCTCACATTGCTGTCCTAAGGGGCTTGTACGAGCTAGTGAGGGAGAGAGATCATGTTCTACCTCTTGTGCAGAATACACATCTGCAGCATGGCAAGCAGACTTAGCACTGTTAAGCTCAGCAGTGAAACTCAGTGACAATTTATGGCAGCTCCATGGTATGGGTGATGTTACTAGCCCTAGTTCATGTGAAACGAGGAAACCGAAACACGCCTTCCACAATCTTCATATACATCTAAAATTTTTTGGGGCATGCTTATTTTATTTCATTGTAACAGATGAGCGACAGCAGGAGAGAGTTGATGAAATGCAGAGAAGAACTCCAAAACAAAATGTTACATTTAAAATGTCACAATGAAAACTTAGCAAGTTATGTAGAATTTACTTGGGTCAACACCAAGTAGGACCGGGAGGCCTCGGAGCAATAATGATATTAAGTAAGCTACTTGTTAAACACCAGTCGTTTTTATCAGTGATCTGAACATCTGATTCACATTCACAATTTGTGTTGCATTGTTTAATTCATACACAAATGTAGGCTGCATCTGTTTGTTGTCACTATTATATCTGGCACACATTTGTGGTTCATCTTCTTGACAAATGTGTCTAAAGCAAAACATTGTTTTGCCTAAGTGATGGACAAAATAAATGCCCCGTGTCTCTTGTATTTGCATGCTTTACTTACCTCACACAAATCATTTTTAAGATTTGTTGTCAAATCCTTAGCATTGCTTTGCATTCCCAGATAAAAAAAATATTATATCATATTTTATTATATTCAACAGACTTGGAGCTAAGCATGAGAATTACAACAATAAATCAAAGAACTGGTCTCGGTCTCTCTCTCTCGGTCTCTCTCTCTCTCTCTCTCTCTCTCTCTCTCTCTCTCTCTCTCTCTCTCTCTCTCTCTCTCTCTCTCTCTCTCTCTCTCTCTCTCTCTCTCTCTCTCTCTCTCTCTCTCTCTCTCTCTAGGTCAATTTGCATCACAGTAGTAGCAGATTTGTTTAAGAAATAAGGCTTGAAATGACAGGTGAAGGTCAAATGTCACTTGAAATATACTCAGCAAATTATCAGTAAGGATGACATAAGGGTGGATACATTTAAAATAAAAACAAATTATAAAAGGATGGATGGTACAAGATAGATGATAGTGAAAGAGAGAATATGAGACACTCAGCAAAATAAGCATCTTCATATCTAACCCGACACAAAATAGTGTATTTTTGCTCATAACCCCAAGAAATGCATGCCATACATTTAATTATTTTGCTGGATATCTTTTATTATGCAGTTTAGTTTTTAATTCAACAAAGACTTAGTGACATAATTTTTCACCATTTTAAATTGCCAACATTTTTCCACTATGGCGGCGACATTACACCTTCAAGGTGGAGGAGGACAGCCATCCCTCCAGCCTCCGTAGAGGGAGCCCTAACCTGAGTGATCATGTCTGCCACTGCTGGTGGTAGGCTACTTAGGTCTTCCGCATCCCACCAAAGGGCCAGATAAGGAGGTTTCAGAGGTCTGGGCATGGGTGCCAGATGGTGCCCCATCCCTGAGAAAGAAGGTCCTTCCTCAGCGGAATTTTCCAGGGGGGTCTGTTGCGAGGAGCATGAGGTCCGAGAACCATGTTCGGGTGGGCAGTACAGCGCCACGAGGATGACCTGCTCCTCGTCCTCCCTGAGCTTGCACAAGGTCTGCGCAAGTAGGCTCACTGGGGGAAACGTGTACTTGCGCAGCCCCCTTGGCCAGCTGTGTACCAGCGCATCTGTGCTGAGGGGGGTCCCCGTCAGGGAATACCAGAGCGGGCAGTGGGAGGATTCTCGGGAAGCAAACAGGTCTATCTACGACTTGCTGAACCAACTCCAAATGAGATGGACCAACTGGGGTGGAGTCTCCACTCTCCCCTGAGCATCACCTGCTGCGACAGAATGTCCACTGTGGCTTTGAGGTTGCCCAGGATGTGAGTGGCCTGCAGCAACCTCAGTCACCGCTGACTCCAGAGGAGGAGACGGCGGGCAAGTTGCTGCAGGCCACTCACATCCTGGGCAACCTCAAAGCCACAGTGGACATTCTGTCGCAGCAGGTGATGCTCAGGGGAGAGTGGAGACTCCACCCCAGTGGAGGAGACGGCGGGCAAGTTGCAACATTTTATATTTACATTTACATTTATTCATTTGGCAGACGCTTTTATCCAAAGCAACTTACAAAAGAGGAAAACATAAGCAAATCATCTTATATACACTACCGTTGCTTTGTTGTCCGTCCGGACCAATACATGCTTGCCCTGGATCAACAACGAAAGCCTCCAAAGGATGAGCAGTACTGCCAACAACTTGAGATAGTTCATATGCCAACACAGTCACGGTCCCGTCCAGGAACTGGCGGCTGCATGCCCATTGCACATGGCGCCCCAGCCTAGCTTGGAGGCATCTGTCGTTAAGAGGATGCAGCTTGGAGGCATCAGTCGTTAATAGGATGTGCTCTCCCATGCAGCGATCGAGAACTCATCCTGCTTGCTAGCTCAGAAAACAAGGTCTGTCCAAGGGCTGAACAAGTGGTTGCAGATCGGCGTGATGGGCACACAATGTGTGCCACAGTGCCATGCCCATCTCGGGACTCAAGTCTGAAGCCAATGCTGAAGTGATCTCATATCTATCAATCCGAGTGGCATGACCACCACCATGGATGCCATATGCCTCAGGAGCCTCTGAAAATGTTTCAATGGAACCACTGTTCTCTGACTGAATGGCTTCAGGCTGTGCAGCACTGACCGAGTCGAACTCCATGCCGAGCCAGAGATGCTCTGCAGCAGGGAGAGCTTGCTCTTTTCCCAGTTGACCAGAAGCCATATGCGACTGAGGTGCCTGAGCACCAGGTCCCTGTGCGCACACAACAGGTCTCGAGAGTGAGCTAAAATCAGCCAGTCTTCGAGGCAGTTCAGGATGCGAAAGCCCACTTCCCATAACGGGGCAAGGGCTTCTCCGTAACTTTCGTGAAGACGCGAGGCGACAGGGACAATCCAAAGGGGAGGACCTTGTACTGATATGTCCAGCCCTCGAAAGCAAACCGAAGGAAGGGTCTGTGTCGAGGTAGAACCGAGACGTGGAAGTAAGCATCCTTCAGGCCTACCACAGCAAACAATCTTGTTTGCCGGTCGCACGCTAAAATGCATTTCTGCATCAGCATCTTGAACGGAAGTCTGTGCAATGCCTGGTTCAGAACTTGCATGTCCAAGATTGGCCGCAACCCAGTGCCTTTCTTTGGTACAATGAATCATCATCTTGGCTGTAGGAACAGTCTCTATCAAAACCTTGCGCAGAAGGACGCCGCTGAACCGTGGCGGGCGCCTGGCAAAATAAATCACGTAGCCAAGTCAGATGGTCCTGGCTAGCCACCGTGATGGGTTGGAAAGCGCTAGTCACGCATCCAAGCTCCGGGCGAGGGGCACCAAGGGACAATTGCGTCTGATGTACATGTGGGTGGGGCCTTGCGGCAGGGGGGAGCAGGAGATGCCATGTTAAGGAGCCTTGCTTCATCCAACACTTACCTTGCTCCATGTACCCGGCATTAGGGGGTGTCGACGATGGTATTGAGAACTGTCAAGTCGTGTTTGGGCAGAAAAAGGTGTCATCCACAACCTTGTCAGTTCGTTGTGCACTTCCAGGAAGAAAGGGACCAGAAAGGGACCCCGAACCCGGGCAAGCATGGCGGTCAGCTCTGTGTCGGCCTCAGACTGGGCAGACAGACCCGAAGTGTGCTCTCCCATGCAGCGATCGAGAACTCATCCTGCTTGCTAGCTCTGAAAGAGATGTTAAGCTGGCAGTGAGGCGAGCTGGTCATATCTTTGAACTTGACAGGGGCAAATGAGCGTGCTGGGGAATGGGAGGTCCGCAGGGATTTACCCGGCAATATTTATGATTTACGACATGCAAGAAGTTTATACAATGAAGCAGTCCAAATAGTCAAAGGAAATGCACAACGACAGTATGTAGATCACTCTGAGAAAATTAACATGTGGAAATTAGAGTAGGGTCTAAAAGTCTGAGACCACAAATTGAAAATGGTTCTATTGAGCATTTTTCAAACTTAATAGAATGTACTACATTGTTTTTAGTGAAACAATATACTGTATTGCAGATAAGAAACCACTAAAACGCCGCTATACTGAACACCACCAACAGTTGTAATTATAAAGTACAACAAGGCGTGATGACATAGACAAGAATATTTACAATGCTCAGTATTTCTATTTATACAGGGATGAAGAGAAACGGAAATGATACAGTACCAAACAATAAAAATAAAACAAAAACATTTCTGACTGGGTGTTCTTGTGCTACACTGCCTACAAAAAAATAAAACTAAACAAAACATCTTCAATGTGCAAGACGTCATAAATAAACAAACTTTAACCAAACAAAAATTAAAAGAATGGAACATGCTCCCTAACTAGTGTATCTAATACAACGCATCAAAACCTACAAGAGTTCCAGGTATGTTACGTGCCATTCTAACTATCCGTTTCTCCCTGAAATATGGATACCCAATATTTAACCAATTTACAACATGTACAATAAAGCTGCAACGAGAAATAGGAAAGATTAGCAAACAAAGTACTTGCATATGTAACAGGTGTTATATTTATTTATTAATTTCACTCAAAACATGTTCTTGTTATTATCATTTGTTATATTTATATAATTATTTTGTGTTCTGGAAATTATTCTTTTAAAATTTCGTTTCATTTATTCTTTTAATATCGATTTCTTTTAATTGAGATGTCATGTTTCTATGGTTATATGGTAATTTTTCAGTGTTGTTAAAAATGGTGCATGGCTCCTTTAAGATTCATTTTCCGGTTACTCTCCTTCAGTTCTAGTAGTGGGAAGTTCGGATCATTTTACTGACTCGGATCTTTGAGTCTCGTTCAGCAAAATGAACGAATCTTTTTTCGAGTCATTTCGTTCATTTCGTTCATTTCAGCAGAATATAATTAAATGTCATGTTAAATAGCCCAAAACATCAAGTAGTCTACTTACGAAAATGTTGATTCAATTTGAAATAAATAAATAAAAATAAACTATAGGGTAATGCAGCCAAAGCCAATTTATAAGAAACCGAAACGTTAATTTATTAATTGGGTCTTAAGTTTAAGCTATTGCAGTTAGTTCACCTCACCTCCTTTTTCTCCGCCTCTTGTGTCATCGGGTTCGAACTTCAAAACGTTAAAAATACTTAGTTGTCGATGTCGACTCGTCAGTGTCTGTGTGTGGGCCGTGTGGTGTGACACAGCAGCCAATGCACTCACTGACTGCATGCACATGCAGCATACCGGTCCGGATCCGGAAAGATAAATGATTAGTTCAAGTCTCGACTCTCGAGTCTTCGGGTTTGGGTTCGGCCGGGTCCGAGTCTTTCGTTCTTCAAGTCAGACTCACAAACCCATAGCACAGCACTAACAGGAAGAACGAAAGACTCGGACCCGGCCGAAACCGAACCAGACGAACTAATCATTTCTCTTTCCGGTACTGACAGCAGCATAGTCTCTATGGGACTGACAGGAAGAACGAAAGACTCGGACCCGGCCGAACCCGAAGACTCGCGAAAGATGAACTAATCATTTATGACTTCATGTACCTTATGCAATGTTGCACGCATGCGCGGTCAACACAAAATGAACGAATCACTCTCTGAGACAACTCGGTAGTCCCGAGTCATATTAAAGATTCGTTCAAAATGAACGAATCGTTCATGAACGACACATCACTATTCAGTTCGCGGTAAGCGCGATTGAAGAGGTGCGTTGCGTTGAAGCTCCGTCTAAAAAGTTTGATATGAGTTCTGTTTAGTGTAATAAAACATGTAATTTTGTTCTGAATGCACTTTAATCTTATTTAAATATGTATGAAGTTTGTGTGAATGATATGGAGCATGTATTTTTGGAGAGAGTTCATTAAGCTTAAGTGTGCAAGCTCGGTGGCTAAAAAAATGCTTTTCACTGATAGGTTGGTGTTCCAATAAGAGAAGGCCACAGATTCGAGTTTTTGATTTATTTGTCTTCATGCAGGTATGTTCTCTTTCATGCTTCTGTTAATATTATTTTGAATTTATGTAAAATGCTTTATTTTATTTTGCTTTATTTATTTTATTTATTTTTATGTATATTGAACACAATTTATTTAGATTTAGAAACATGAAAAGTGTAAATTGTGTTCAGTTTGCGGTAAGCGCGACTGAAGAGAGGTTCGTTCTCCAATGTAAGAGAAGGCCACAGATTCGAGTTTTTTATTTATTTGAATAAATCAAAATAGGAGCACCTATCTGGATGAGCTCAATTACTGGTTATTATTATGCTCAGCACTTCCATTTGAATAAACAGCCTCACATTGCAAGCAATACTGCATAGCAGTTCACTTGTGGAGTATAAAAACTGATATGCTTGAAAGAACGCAACACTAATGAAGTAAGTACCATTTCATCTTCTAGTTTGGTCAGTTTTCTTGCAAAGTTTGTAACACTCTCAATATTAGTGAGGATACATCAATAAAGATACAGAGAATTCAGTCATTTCCTGATGCACAAAAATGTGTATTATACAAACACCCAGAATAAATATATGTCTTCCATCACATGAGCAAAGTCCATCTTATCATAACTTAAAGCAGTTCCCATAGTCTTTGCACAAACAGATGAACCGCATATCTCTTACTGCTCACTTAGTTAGTCCCAGCCCCATGTACCCCAGTCCTTTGTGTGGCATTGCATCAAAAAGTCCAATCAGTCACGAAACACTCCAAAAAGACACAAGTAAATCCTGCCAGCGAGGCATTTGCTGCAAACAAGGATATCCACCTGGTACCTAAGAGATCCGTCAATTGGAAAAGTTCCCAGGAAACACCCACCCCACACATTGGTTCCTACCCCTTATATACACATCTGAAATCGTCATTCATTAAAGAAAACACCAGACAGGAAGAAGCAAAAACAGGCTATAATACAAGAGTCCAGCACAGCATTATAGAAAATGGAGTAAAAGAACTTCAGAGTATTAGAAATCAAGATATACCACTTGATAACCTTAATACAAATTCCACTCTTACATAACACAGTGACATAAATTAAGTATACATATGTAGAGGTGCTACAAGTTATTCTCGTTTTTTTTTTTAAATATTTATTTTGGTTTGACAGTGCTCATTCTACTTTAATCTGAAATCCTTGGATTGTTGCACAATAAGAAGGAACAAATGTTATTCTTGTGATTTATATAAAAATATACAACAGTTAATACTGGTCCTCGGATCTGATTGGACGAGAGACATTTCATCACAGCAGTGCTGAGCCTTAATGCTGAAGTTGTTACTTTAAAGGGCTTGTTCACCTAAAAATGAAAATGATCCCATAATTTACTCACCCTCAAGCCATCCTATGTATATATGACTTTCTTCTTTCAGCCAAACAATCTGAGATATATAAAAAATATACTGGCTCTTCCAAGCTTTAAAGCAGGGAGTGAATTAGTGTTGATTTGTGAGCGAACGAGTCGGCTCTAAGAGCCAAGTCTTGTAGGTGAACCTTAGGAGCTGCCTCGCATATCAGAAGAGCCGAATCAATTTATAAAAAAATTAAGATATGAATAATCAAAAGATTTAAATGAATATAATTAACTAATTCAAAGAACAGAGAAATAATAAAATAAAATACAATAAAAGAGAGTAAGGACAACTGTGAAAACAACAGATGGAAAGTGGAAAATTATTCTGAAGCACAGTAGCTTTTGGATGCATTTTAATAATGTAGACAATGTTAGAGCACAGTGTAGAATTTGATAAAAACAAATTCTCATATGAATCCAGTTCTATGCACAACCTACGCATATGAACACTGTGCACCATAATAATTGAATTAGAAATGTTTTAACACCAATCATAGTTGCAAACTGTTTGACTTGAAAAAATACAAAACATATTTTTTTAAAGAGCCGTAAGGGTGCCAAAAAGAGCTGGCTCACTGAAAAGAGCCGGAATGCCCATCACTAGAGTGAATGGTACCTTATATTTTGAAGCCCAAAAAAGCATGTCCATTTAACAAAAAAGTAATCCATATGGCTCCAGGGGGATAATAAAGGCCTTCTGAAGCAAAGTGATGTGTTTTTGTATGGAAAATATCCATATTCATAACCTTATAAACCATAATAACTGGCTTCCGGTAACAGCCGTCCGCATGTTCACAAGAGAGTCAAGTTCTGACGTATGACGCAAGTCTTAAAATGGTGCGTTCATGCATCTATCCAGACATTCCAATCGTCCACCCATGGCAGCAAACACTCTCAGCCTCTGTTGGCATTAACTTGCAATTCCTTTATGAGCATCACCACGTCTCCCAAACTCTCCGTCTACCAGATTTGTTTGTTTGTGCAACTGCTGCAGCCTCCGCCATCTCCAGCAGTTCCTGGTCGTTGTATTCTGGTTCAAACAAATTGGACTGGGCAAAAAAATCATTGTCCTCTAATATCGAAATCCTCCGTCATTTTTCTTGAAAATCAAAGAAAAATTACACTACACCTATGTCATATGCCGGAACTCGACTCCCTTGTGAATGCATGGACGACCATTACCTGAAGTCAGTGATTATAGTTTATAAAGTTATAAATAGGGACATTTTTCTTACAAAAACACATCACTTTAGAAGGTCTTTATTAACCCTGTGGAGCCGTATGGATTACTTTTATGATGGATGTATGTGCTTTTTTGGGCTTCAAAATCTAAGGTACATTTCACTCCCATTATAAAGCTTGGAAGAGCCAGGATATTTTTTATATATATCTTTTTAGTGTTTGGCTGAAAGAAGAAAGTCATATACACCTAGGATGGGTTGAGGATGAGTAAATTATGGTATCATTTTAATTTTGGGGTGAACTAACCCTTAAAAGCCATCACAAATATAAATAAATTAATACAAATAACTGAGAAATTTTATGGCAAAAATATAAAAAATACCAGTCACTTGAGAAGCAGAATGCTATTAAATGTTGTTTTCAGATAAATCTAACAAAATGAAAAATAATTGAATAATAATAATAAACACAAACGTTTTTCTCTTTGAATCAAGTTTTTGTTTTCAACTAAATTTTTTATTCCATTTACATTTAAATTTATTCATTTGGCAGACGCTTTTATCCAAAGCGACTTACAAAAGAGGAAGAACATCAGCGAATCATCTTAGGGAGACAGTGGTACAAAAAGTGCCATATTACAAAGTTTCACTATCATCAGAATAGTATACAAATTATTATTTTTTTTATTTATTTTTTTTAGTGACCGGTTAAGTGCTTTTGGAAAAGATGTGTTTTTAGCCGTTTTTTGAAGATAGAGAGTGAGTTAGCTTCCCGGATTGAGTTGGGAAGGTCATTCTACCACCGTGGTATGATGAAACTGAAAGTCCGGGAAAGTGTTTTGGTGCCTCTTTGTTTTGGTACGACAAGGCGACGTTCCTTAGCCGACCACAGCTTCTGGTGGGAACGTAGCTCTGCATAAATGTTTTTAGGTATGCTGGAGCAGACCCAGTGACTGTTTTATATGCCAGCATCAGGGCCTTGAATTTAATACGTGCATGAACCGGCAGCCAGTGGAGAGAGACAAAGAGTGGTGTAACGTGCTCTCTTAGGTTAATTAAAGACCAGACGTGCTGCTGCATTCTGGATCATTTGGAGAGGTCTAATAGCACATGCAGGAAGGCCTGCAATGAGAGCGTTACAGTAGTCCAGTCTAGTTATGACTGAACGAGCAGTTGTGTGGCATGTACAGAGAGGAAGGGTCTTATCTTCCTGATATTGTAGAGTGTAAATCTACATGATCTTGCAGTTTTTGAAATGTGGTCTGTGAAATTTAGCTCATCATCAATGGTTACCCCTAGATTTCTTACCGTTTTGGAAGGCGAAACTGTAGTTGGACCCAGCTGCACGGTGATGTTGCGTTCAACAGCCGGGTTGGCTGGAAAGACAAGGAGTTCGGTCTTGGCAGGGTTGAGTTGAAGGTGGTGTTCCTTCATCCAGGCTGAGATGTCTGCCAGACAGGCAGCGATTCGAGCGGTCACTGTGGTGTCGTTGGGCTGGAAAGACAAGTAGAGTTGTGTGTCATCAGCGTAGCAGTGGTAAGAGAAACCATGTGACTGGATGATGGGGCCCACTGAAGTTGTGTATATGGAGAAGAGAAGTGACCCAAGCACTGATCCCTGAGGTACCCCAGTAAGTAACTGGTGTGGCTTGGATACTTCCCCTCTCCATGCTACCTCAAAGGAACTTTCTGAGAGATAAGAGTTGAACCAGTCAAGCACAGTTCCAGTGATACCCAGTTTAGAGAGGGTGGAGAGAAGGATCTGATGGTTGACTGTGTCAAAGGCTGCAGAAAGGTCCAGCAGAATCAGAACGGATGATCTGGATTCAGCTTTCGCCTGTCTCAGCGACTCGATGACAGACAGCAGGGCAGTCTCAGTGGAATGTCCACTTTTGAAGCCTGACTGATTGTCATCCAGCAGCTTGTTCTGTGAGAGATAGGCGGAGATCTGATTGAAAACTGCCCTTTCAAGTGTTTTTGCCATGAATGGGATGAGAGAGACTGGTCTGTAGTGTTCTATCTGTGTGGGGTTAAGTGCAGGTTTTTTCAGCAGTGGGGTTACTCGAGCCTGCTTAAATGTAGTGGGAAAAGTGCCTGCAATTCAGCTAGGTTCTTGTTTTAAGCAGAAACCCTACCTAGTATTTTTAGATTTATCTGAAAATAAGACAAATATCTTATCTAATTTTGCTTCTCAAGTAATTTTAAGTTTTAAAAATTATAAGATATTTTTACTGGAAAAATATCCCCAAATTATCAGTATCAGAAAAGGAGAAATAGAGAAATATTAATAATATATAAGTTGCATACATAAATGACAATCACATTTCAATCATTCCTTTTCTATTTAAAATATGTATATGTTTAAATTTTTTTTTATTTAATTTTACTGTATTGGAGTAAAATATTGATGTAGTTGAGTATTTCTTGGTGAATGGAAGAATAGTGTCTGTAGCTACAGACAGGCACTAAAAGCTGCCAGGTCAGCATATTTTACTTAACTCATAGAAAATATCAACAACAATCCTAGGTGTTTATTAAATAGGTTAGGAATAAGGCCTCAACAGAACTAGATATTATGTCGCAGCACAAGAGTAATGAAGAGTAATATAGAGTAATGCATTTCTTTACAGATAAAATTTAAATAATCAGAAATAAAATTGGAATTACGTCAGAAAACGGTGTCTCTTAATTTTCCTCACATGCAACTTCAATCCTTCGCTGTCATAGGTCATGAAGAGCACAAAACTTATCGAAACATCAAAAGCCACAACATGTTTGTTAGAACCAATACCAACTAAGCTCTTAAAAGAGGTATCTCCTGTAATTTCAGAACCTTTTCTTAATATTATTAACTCCTCGTTATCCTTAGGACATGTCTCAAGAAACTTTAAAATGACAGTTATCAAACCACTTATTAAGAAGCCACAAGATGATCCTTGAGAAATGGCTAATTATAGACCGATTTCAAATCTCCCCTTTATGTCAAAAATACTAGAAAAGGTAGTGTCCTCCAAAATATGTTCATTTTTACATAGAAATAGTATATATTCATATTTTCAGTCAGGATTTATCACAGTACAGAGACTGCACTTATCAGAGTTAGAGGTCGACCGATATTGTTTTTTTCAGGCCGATGCCGATCTTTTGAAATCCGGGTCGGCCGATGGCCGATTAATGCTGCCGATTTATTTTGGCCGATATTTGGCCGATATGTGCTTGTTTTTAACCTCTTATTTGAACCTTTTATTTGAAAGATAAAATGTAACACAAATAATTACTTAAGATAGACAACATTTCTCAACAAATACATTTATTGAACACTTGACCAATCTGCACTTGTACACTTAAAATTAAAAATGTATAATGTAAAAACATATTGTATAAATAATGTATAACAAATATATTAAATAAACAAAGCAGGTGTTACAAACTGCTCCGAGACATGAAGGTAGAGATTCAAATGCAGCTTTAATTAAGGGGCAATCCAGACACGTAATCCAATATTCAGAGCATCCAAGAGAAGCACAGGCATAACTAGGGATGGGTATCGTTAAGGTTTTAATGGTATTACAATCTTACCAATAGTGCTTATCGATCCGGTACTTTAACGGTATTCTTAACGGTTCTTTTTGTTATATATTACACAAATATAAACGTTATATAGGCACAGTGATTTAATTTCAGGAAGGTCTACTAACATTACTGTTCAGGTGTGGTCTAAAAAGAAATCTAATAAAGTAATCAATTGTAAAATAACACTGCATAGTTTATCATAGATAGATTAATGCTTATTAATGCAGAAGTTATTCATTCAAGAGCTGTAAGTGATTTTCTCTTTGCCTTTTGTTGTTTGATTCGCAGTAATGGCTCAATCGTCACATGTTTAATAGACAGCTTCCCCTTTAAGACCGAGTTCAGATCTAATAGGCTCCTGATGCAGCATATTTTCTCCCAACTATTTTCATAACTACATCCATTTAAGACATAAACTGTGTTTAAGTGAATCTCCAAGCCGGTCGTTTTGACATTTTTGTTTATATTTGATCGTTTAGACGCGCACATGAAACCCAAAGTAGCCTATACTTTGCTTGTCTCTTTGCGGTGTGTTTCGGAGCGCGCGCCGCCTTGGGAACAGTATCTCTTGCGCTCTTTTTAGTATTAAACACGTCCCGCAATTTAGAAACAGTAGCTAGACTGTATTTTACAACAATCACCGATCGTGCTGATTCTGACGTTAAGTTTGAGTTTTAGGGAGAAATGTCAGTGCACCGCTGTGAATGGAAGGAAGTTGTGCTAGACAGAATGCGGCTTATGTATAAATATTTTTTTTATAATCTTTGGAAGGCGAAATCTAAAATAAAATCAGACTAATAATCACAGATCTAAACCAGGCTATGTCTGAATGTTTAGTTCTGTCACTCATTTAGCAGGGCTGTGTTGTGCTCGCTGTGGCACCGCGTGAGCGAGTTCTCTCTCTCTCTCTCTCTCTGACTGCGAATAGCTAAATTGCATCACAGACAAATGGTTTCATATTATTATACATAGAAATGGCTGGCGAGATAAAATAACTTTCTCTTTATAGCAATCTGCTGTCGGTACAATATTTCTCCAGTACCGACAGCAGAACCGATAACGTCCAAGCTTACCAAAGCCAGTCCTTCAATAGCCTATACTGTGTTGGTATATTTTTATTACTTATTTATCTGCATTGAGTGACAACCCTCTCAAATATAAGACACACAAACAGAACAAATAAAAGTCTCAGATTCACTGTCTGTAATTGCTAAATTCTTGCTTACTTATTGTGACATGATAGCAACCCTTCTGCTGTGAGAATGCAACTTCAACTACGCTATCAATATCCAAAGTAGCCGAACGTCATGTCGCCTATCGCGTTTGTCACGTTTTTCTTGAAGTTGGCAGTAACATATGAAAAGTTTTTAATTAAATATAAAGGAGTTATACAAATTTAACCCTTACTGTTTTTTCCAAGGAACTTAGCTCCTTCCTTAGGCACTGGATGAGGTCTGCTCACTCTGCTGGAAAATGACTCTAGGGGCAGCGTGCGTCGAACACGTGTTCCAAAACAACACTAGGCTGCCCACAGATGCGCCTGCCTAATAATCGGCTTGATATGCCTGGATATTGGCCGATGCCGATTATGTAAAAAATGCAAAAAATCGGCTGATTAATCGGTCGACCTCTAATCAGAGTTACAAATGACTTGCTCTTATCATCTGATCGCGGCTGCATTTCACTTCTAGTGCTTTTAGATCTTAGTGTTGCTTTCGACACGATAGATCACGACATTCTCTTGAAAAGGCTGGAGAATTGTGTTGGCATTTGTGGAGTTGCATTAGCATGGTTTAGGTCCTATTTAGCAGACCGCTACCACTTTGTCTAAGTAAATGAGGAATTGTCAAACCAAACAAAAGTAAAGTATGGAGTGTCACAGGATCAGTTTTAGGGCCTCTGCTTTTCTCCTTGTATATGCTTCCCCTGGGAGATATTTTTTATAGGAATCATGGAATAAGTTTCCACTGTTATGCCGATGATACCCAACTTTATGTTTCTTCAAATACTGATGAGATTTCACAATTCTCCAAATTAGCAGAGTGTATCAATGAAATAAATGATTGGATGGCCAGAAATGTTCTTCTACTCAATTCCGACAAAACAGAGGTACTAATTATTGGACCAAAAAAACTCAAAAAATAAGCCGCTAAAATATAATTTGACTCTCGATGGATGTACTGTTACATCATCTTCAACAGTGAATAATTAGGTGTTATTTTTGAGACCAATCTGTACTCTGAAAATCTAATTACCAATTTTTGCAGAACAGCATTCTTCCACCTAAGAAATATTGCTAAATTACGGCACATGCTCTCTGTTGCTGTTGCCGAAAAAGTAATTCATGCATTCATGACCTCAAGACTAGATTATTGTAATACATTACTGGGAGGATGTCCAGCAAGATCAGTAAATAAACTTCAATTGGTTCAAAATGCAGCAGCCAGAGTGCTGACGAGAACCAAGAAATATGATCATATTAGCCACATTTTATCATCGTTACATTGGCTACCTGTTAAATGTTGTATTCATTTTAAAATTCTGTTAACTACGTACAAAGATTTTAATGTTCTAGATCCACAGTACTTCAGTGACCTTCTGCCACACTATATTCCATCACGTTCATTAAGATCGCAACATTCTGGCCTGTTAATAGTAACTAGAATATCAAAATCCACAAAAGGCGGAAGATCATTTTCACATTTGGCTCCTAAACTATGCAACAGTCTCCCTAACACTGTTCAAGATGCAGACAAACTCCCACAGTTTAAGTCCAGATTAGACTCATCTATTTAGCCAGACTTTTAGCCTGCTATGTGTTGCAGTGTGATGATGACTAAATGCAGCCGGTGCCTGCCAGTCAGTCTATTATGATGGACTTCAGAGGATGAACTGATGCCAACTCCAACCTGATGCCAACTCCAATAAGACATGGGATACTTCATATCACACCGAACCTCAACGAAATTACCAGCCAGGTTGTACTGCGATGCACCTCACTGATCTCTGCATCAACTTGGTCTGTTGATGGCCTACGATCTTGAAATGGAATACATAGACTAACAATTGCCAACAAAAGCCTTCATCAGCCAATTAACAAGGACAATTGCATCTATGTGAACTTCTGCAGTTAAACCAGGATGGACTTCAAAGACATCAGTCATTAATCTTACAGTTCATGTTTAAACACTGTCCCTTAACACTTACTTAGTTTAATAGTTTTAAACCATGTCTTGCACTATACATAAGTACTATTTACATTATATTCATGATGTTAGCCAGAGGGGAACTGGCCCCCACAGCAGAGGCGTTTCCAGCATTGAAGGGCATCCAGGGCTTAGCCCAGACCATTTTATGCAAATACAGGGATCACTCGAAGAGTTTTTTTTTTTTTTACAGAAACACTTTACTTTCAGTCAAAGTACATCTTAATTGTGTGAGACTTTAGTAGATAATAATATCAACTGTTGTGTATTGGTATATTACATTTTAAGTCAACAAAACAACTGTCCTAGAGAGTTCAGTAAATCTCTTTTCACCTGCTCCTGTCGGTCTCCCTTCTCATCAAGTGTTGCTGTCTTTTTCTCTCTCCTTCCACCAGAAAGCTACCAGGGAAAAAAAGAGACAAAAGGTGTTTAATGTTAACATATGGAGTGGTGGTGGTGTAGTGGGTTAAAGCACATAACCAGAAGGTTGTTGGTTCGATCCCCACAGCCACCATCATTGTGTCCTTGAGCAAGGCACTTAACTCCAAGTTGCTCCGGGGGGATTGTCCCTGTAATAATTGCACTGTAAGTCGCTTTGGATAAAAGCATCTGCCAAATGCATAAATGTGAAATGTGGATCATTATGTACACACACACACTCTCTCTCTCTCTCTCAACACACACACACATTCAACATACACTATTCACCTCTTGCTGTCTATCTGGTGTCCTTCTCATTACTTTTTATATTTCACTCTCTCATCACTTGCTGTTGTGTCTCACATTGAGAGGGTATTCTTTTGAGTTTTGCTCTGGCTGGGCCTGTTTCTACATTTCCTAAATCTTCCACTCTAGTACTATCCTCGACTAACTCATCCTCTCTCCTCCCCGAATCATCTGTGATGCAAAAGAACAGATACAGCACATAACTTATTGCAAATCAGCTTCAAACATCTTATTCATCAAGTGCTACATATTTCAAATTGTAGACCAATACCATTGAAGAAAATGTATTGGGAAGAGCAGATCAGTGGGATTGTCTATCATGATTCTTGACTTCATGTACATTACCATAAAGTCATCACAAAAGAGTTATATTATAGTGAGTAACTTGAGGTAAAAAAGATTTCATATAAATAATTTATATTTTTTGACATAAATAGTCAAAATGATGTATAAGATCCTAAGTTAAAGCAATACATGAATGACTTTAGTATAAGTTCATTGACACACCATGGCATCGAACTGTATATAATTCTCCATGTTCATCTGTCAAAATCCTTTCATTAGGATCATTGGGATAAACAATGTTTCACTTTTAACTTTCTCTAAAGTAAAGTGACTGATTAATTGTTACCAGTTTCCATGCCTGATTCTGGCACAGCTGCTGCTCCTCAGTCTGTTGCTCATCTTTGCTACACTCTACAAAACCATTTAATCAAATCAAAGTGTATATTTACCTCAAACTAATATCACAAAACAAGTCACACATACATTTTATGTTAATGCTTATTGGTTCTCCTTAGAGAAAACAACACCTGATAAACAAGAAAAGTATTCAGTGCAGTGGGATAAAACTAGTGTTCCTGGCTAACTACAGCATGAACAATAGCAAGGTTATGTAGCCTACACTTTTCTAGAAATGGGCACACTTATCTCGAAATGTGTAGCCGTTGTTTATCTTCAAATGCGATGATAAGCATGCTGGTCTAAGTGCTAACGTAGCCTATGGTAATAACTAGCCTACTGTGGGTGAAAGCCAGCCAGATGATGATCTTCAGACTTTAAGGACCAAAAAAATTGTGAATTCTTACCCACTGACTTCTTTCGGAAAATCCCCAAAGCCTCATTTGCTTCATTTTTGCTGTCTTTCCTGCTAACTGCTGTTAACTCGCCACTAAGTAACGTTAGTTGATGTCAACGACTGTGCTAGCTCCTCCCCTACCTGCTGCATATTCAACAGAGAGGAAGAAACAGAGTCGCCCATAGGCTACCGACAGCAAAGGAACTTATTCTATAGGCTAGATTAGGGGTGCCCAATACATCGATCGCGATCTACCAGTCAATCGCAAAGGCAATGCTGGTAGATCGCACAAAATGTAAATGTGCTTTCGTAAAATTTTTATACAAATAAATATAATGTTCTTTTAGTTTCTGTCTGACTTGAACTTGATGAGTAAATTTGACCATGTGAGATTTTTGTTTATTCGGTTGCCATGACAACTAGGTTCGCACCCTCCAAGGGCTTCTGAGAACAGAGCGTGAAATTGCAAAGCTAGCAGTGTTTGAGACTAGCTACCAGCAGCTACTGCCCTGATTATGCAAAACTGTCTGATTCCATTCAGTGCAAATCATCAGAATAAGGTAAATACCCTGACTATTGTAATCTATTGTGCTGTAGGTGTTTTTGGTTTAGTGTTAAAACTGAATGATATCAACATTGAACATTTATTTTTTTTAATTAATTTGAAGATGAATTCCATGTAGGGATACATGCAGTAGTCCCAACAAGCATTTATTTATTTTTTTAAATGAAACTGTTTTTTAGTTGGTAGATCTTATTGAGTTGGACATTTAAAATGAGATATCATGCAAAAAAGTGTGGGCACCCCTGGGCTAGATATTGTTTTAGACCTATGTCTATTTTTACAGTCTGTATGCAGTATGTGCAAAGCCAAAGCACAATGAAATAAAGCAACTTATGATTTCGGGGGTTTACATAGGCTATTGTCCGATTTCATATTTGTCCAACCCGTTCTCATCAATCTG